>NW_028258197.1:1116091-1271543 GCF_053883595.1 Heterocephalus glaber | reverse complement strand
GTTCTACAAGCAGTTAGAGAAAAGAAACAAATCACATACAAAGGAAAGCCCATCAGAATCACAGCAGACTTCTCAATGCAAACCCTCAAGGCAAAAAGAGCTTGGAGTGATGTATTCCAAGCCCTCAAGGAAAACAGCCTCTAACCCAGATTGAGGTACCCTGCAAAACTATCTTTCAAAATTGATGGAGAAATAAGATACTTTCATGACAAAGAGCACCACAGGAACTTCATGAATACCAAACCAGCATTCCAAAAAATTTTAGACAAGATCCTAGGAAAAGACAATGAGGATCACAACCCCAGGAAGCACAGCAAAATGAATCCACTGGGCACAACAAGAAATTAAATGCAAAGGGAGATAATCCAACAAAAAGAAAAAGTAATGACAATGATAAATCAATACGTTATGGTAATGGTCTCAATTTACCAATCAAAAGAAATAGACTGGCAGAATGGGTCAAGAAGCAAGATCCAACAATATGCTGCATACAAGAAACACAATTCAAAAAGAAACTCATACACTGAAAGTGAAAGGGTGGAAAATAATACTTCATGTGACAGGAACCTGAAAAAAAAACAGGAGTAGCCATCCTCTTTGCAGATCAAGTGGATTTCAAACCAACACTGATTAAGAGAGATAAAGAAGGACACTACATCCTTGTAAAGGGAACAATCTAAGAGGAGGAGATGACAATCATAAGTATCTATGCACCAAACACTAGTGCACCCAACTGTATAAAACAAATACTAATGGACATGAAAAATCATATAAGCACTAATACAATAGTAGTGGGGGACCTCAATACCCTACTGTCACATAGATCAAGTAGACAAAAAACAAGCAACAGAATATTAGAACTCAGTCAAACTCCTGAACAAATGAACTTAACAGATGTTTACAGAGTGTTCCACCCCACAAAATCAGAATACATTCTTTTCAGCTGCACACGGGTTGTTCTCCAAAACAGGCCACATACTGGCTCACAGAACATATTTAAGTGCAAAGGAACTGAAGCTATCCCATGTATATTATCAGATCATAGTGCGATGAAATTGGAAAATAAATAACAAAAGAAATTGCAAAAATTTCATACACACATGGAAATTGAACAACACACTTCTGAATAACCAATGGGTCACAGAGGAAATTAAAGAAGAAATTAGATAGTTCCTTCAATTAAATGACAATGACAGTACAACATATCAGAATCTGTGGGACACAATGAAAGCAGTCTTATGAGGGAAATTCATAGTAGTGAATACTCATATTAGGAAAACAGAGCGAGCCCAATTAAACTACCTGATGCTGAACCTCAAGTTTCTAGAAAAAGAAGAGCAGGACAAACCCAAAGCTCATACAAGGGAGGAAATTATAAAGATCAGAGCAGAAATGAATGCAAAGGAGACTAAGAGAACGATACAAAAAAAAATCAATGAAGTAGGCCGGGGATTTAGCTCAGTGGTTTCGCCACCTGCTGCACAAGCACAATGACCCAAGTTCGATCTCCGGTACCAAAAATCAATGAAGCCAAAAGTTGGTTTTTAGAAACAATAAACAAAATTGACAAACCCTTAGCCAACCTTCTCAGAAAAAGGAAAGAAAAGGCCCAAATCCAAGCAATTAGGAATGAAAAGGATGAAATTACAACGGACCCAGCAGAAATCCAGAGGATCATCAATACCTATTTTGAGAATCTATATGCCAATAAGATGGAAAATACAGAAGAAATGGACAGATTCCTAGGTATGTATGAATTACCAAATTTGAATGACCACCTAAAAATTCTAAACAACCCCAGTATCAATCAATGAAACTGAAAACATAACTAAAAACTTACCAACTAAGAAAAGCCTGGGTCCTGATGGCTTCACTGCTGAATTCTACAAGACATTTAGAGAGGAACTACTGCCACTACTGTTTAAACTCTTCAATGAAATTGAAAGGGAAGCAATATTCCCAAATTCATTCCTGGAAGCAAGCATCACCTTGATCCCCAAAGAGGAGAAAGACTCAACTGAAAAAGAGAACTACAGACCAATCTCACTAATGAACACAGATACAAAAATCCTTAATAAGATACTGGCAAATAGAATGCAGAGGATCATCAAGATCATAAACTCTGACCAATTGGGATTCACCCCAGGGATGCTGGGATGGTTCAACATATGCAAATCAATAAATGTAATACACTATATCAATAGAGCCAAGGACAAAAAGCATATGATCATCTCAATTGATGCAGAAAAAGCATTTGACAAAATCCAACATGCATTTACGATAAAAACCCTACAAAAAATTGCAACAGACGGTCTCCACCTCAATCTGGTAAAAGCCATCTTATGAAAAACGAACAGCCAATATCATACCAAATGGTCAAAATATGAAATCCTTCACACTCAAATCAGGAGCAAGACAAGGATGTCCACTATCACCACTCCTGTTCAATATAGTTTTGGAAACATTAGCCACAGCAATTAGACAAGAGAAAGAAATAAAAGGAATAAAGATAGGAAATGAAGAAGTCAAACTGTCATTATTTGCAGATGACATGATACTCTATACAGAAGACCCCAAGAACTCCACCAAAAGTCTTTTAGACTTAATAACCAAATCCAGTAAAGTAGCTGGATACAAGGTCAACACACAAAACTCAATAGCTTTTCTGTACACGAACAACAGACTCACTGAGAGAGCAATAGGGCAAACAATTCCTTTCACAATATCATCCTAAAAACTGAAATACCTAGGAATCAACCTAACAAAAGAAATCAAAGACCTCCTCTCTGAAAACTATAGCACTCTGAAAAGAGAGATTCAAGATGATATCAGAAAATGGAAAGACATCCCCTGTTCCTGGGTAGAAGGATCAACATGGTGGAAATGGCCATACTTCCAAAACTGCTATATAGATTCAATGCAATCCCAATTGAAATTCCAGCAGCATATTTCACAGACCTTAAGAAAACAATCCAAAAATTCATTTGGAACAAGAAGAGACCGAGTCAGCCATCTCATCTTCAACAAAGGAGCCAAACACCCTCACTGGAGGAAAGATAGCCTCTTTAATAAATAGCACTGGAAAAATTGGGCTTCAACTTCCCAAAGATTAAAACTAGACCTATATCTCTCACCATGCACTAAACTAAAATCAAAATGGATTAAAGATCTAAATATTAAAATAGAAACTCTGAACCAGTTGGAACAGAGGTTAGGTAGAACCCTTGAAGACATCGGTGTAGGAAAAGATTTTATGAACAAAACCTCAGTTGCCCGTGAACTAGCACAAATAATCAACAAATGGGATCTCTTCTTATTAAAAAGCTTCTGCACAGCAAGAGAAACCACCAGCAGTGTGAAGAGACAACCCACAATGTGGGAAAAAATCTTCACCTGCTTTTCCTCAAAGGTCTACTATCTCGAATCTATAAAGAACTTAAACAAATCAGACCTCCCAAATTTAAAGACCCAATCCAAAAATGGGCATCTGAAATGAACAGACATTTCTCAGACAAAGAAGTAGAAATAGCAAATAAATACATGAAAAAATGTTCAACATCACTGGTCATTCGAGAGATGCAAATGAAAACAAAGCTGAGATTCCACTTCACTCCAGAAAGAATGGCTGCTATCATGAAATCAACCAATAACAAATGCTGGCGGGGCTGTGGGGAAAGAGGAGCCCTGCTCCACTGCTGGTGGGAGTGTAGACTGGTGCAATCACTGTGGAAATCAGTACGGAGATACCTCAAAGAACTAGGACTGGAAGTCCCATTTGACCCTGCTATTTCACTGCTGGGGATCTTCCCCAAAGAATTAAAAGAATCGTACCACAGTGATATATGTGCACCCATGTTCATAGCAGCACAGTTTGTAACAGCTAAAACTTGGAAAGAGCCCAAATTGTCCATCAACTGGAGACTGGATAAAGAAAATGTGGTTTTTTTATAAAATGGAGTACTACTCAGCCATAAAAAATGAGAAATTAGAGACATTTATAGCTAAGTGGATGCACATTGAGGCCATACTCTTAAGTGAAACAAATAGGACACACGTGTAAATACCAAATAGTTTCTCTGGTGTGAGAAACTGAAAGTGTAAATAAGGACTAAATGTATAATAGGTCATGTGAAATAGGAAGAAAAGGGGCAAAGGGGAAGGAAGTGGGAGGGCTAGGGGAAAGGATAGAAGGGAATGGGATTAATATGAGAAAATGGAAAAATAGGAACAAAATCTTTGTAAATAGAGAGGACTGGAGGGGTTGAAGGGAGGGCTGGGCAAGGGTGAAAAATAAGAACCAAGAGGGACTATGTAAAGGTACAAATTTCCAATGATGAATGTCATATTGTATACCTAAAATGTACCAATGATTACAATGAATAATCGATAATGTAAAATAGGAAGAAAAGGTCCAAAGGGGTAGGGGTAGTGGGAGGGGCAGGGGAAAAGAAACAAGGGAAAGGAAAAAATGATGAGAAATGGAAAAAATGGAAATAAAGTCTTTGTAAATAGGGAAGGGTAGAGGGCATGAAGGGAGGGCTAGGAATGGGGAAAAAATAAGAACCAAGATGCATTATATAAAGGTACAATTCCCAATGAGAAATGTAATTGTGTTGTATACCTACAATGTACCAATAAAAGAATTTAACACAAAAAAGAAAAAAGAAGAAGAGACCCAGAATAGCAAAAGCAATTCTAGGTAACACAGACATGGCAGGGGGTATTACAACCCCCAACTTGAAACTATACTACAAAGCTATTGTGATAAAAACAACATGGTGCTGGCAAAGAAACAGATCTGAGGACCAGTGGAACAGATTGGAAGATGCAGAAACAACTCCAGAGACACTTGGCCATCTCATCTTTGACAAAGGAGCCAAACACCCTCACTGGAGGAGAGACAAAGATAGCCTCTTTAATAAATGGTGCTGGAAAAACTGAGTTTCAACTCGCCAAAGATTAAAACTAGACCTCTATCTCTCAGCATGCACTAAACTAAAATCAAAATGGATTAAAGATCTAAATATCAAAATAGAGGGGGCCAAGGATTTAACTCAGTGGTTCAGGCACCTGCCTTGCAAGCCCAAGGTCCTGAGTTCGATCCCCAGTACCAATTAAAAAAAAAAAGACTCAAAATTTAGGGCCAGGGATTTAGCTCAGTGGTTTCGCTGCCTGCTATGCAAGCACAAGGACCAGAGTTCGATCCCCAGTACCAAAATAAATAAATAATAAAATAGAAACACTGAATCAGCTGGACAGAGGTTAGGTAGAATTCTTGAAGATATTGGTGTAGGAAAATATTTTATGAAAAAACCCTCAGTTGCCTGTGAAGTAGCACAATCAATCAACAAGTGGGATCTCTTCTTACTGAAAAGCTTCTGCACAGCAAGAGAAACCACCAACAGAGTGAAGTGACAACCCACAATGTGGGAAAAAAATTTCACCTGCTGTTCCTCAGACAAAGGTCTACTATCTAGAATCTATAAAGAACTTAAACAAATCAGACCTCCCAAATTTGAAGACCCAATCCAAAAATGGGTATCTGAAATGAACAGACATTTCTCAAAGAAGTAGAAATAGCAAATAAGCATATGAAAAAATGTTCAAGATCACTGGGCATTCAAGAGATGCAAATGAAAACAACACTGAGATTCTACCTCACCCCAGAAAGAATGGCTGCTATCATGAAATCAACCAATAACAAATGCTGGTGGGGCTGTGGGGAAAGAGGAACACTGCTCCACTGCTGGTGGGAGTGTAGACTGGTACAATCACTGTGGAAATCAGTATGGAGATACCTCAGAGAACTAAAACTGGAAGTCCCATTTGACCCAGCTATACCCCTCTTGGGTATCTCCCCCAGAGAATTAAAAGAATCATACCACAGTGATATATGTGCACCCATGTTCATAGCAGCACAGTCTGTGATAGCTAAAACTTGGAAACAGCCCAAATGCCCATCAACTGGAGAGTGGATAAAGAAAATGTGGTTTTTAAGTAAAATGGAGTACTCCTCAGCCATAAAAATGAAAAATTAGACATTTATAGCTAAATGGATGCACATTGAGGTGATATTCTTAAGTGAAATAAATAGGACACACGTGTAAATACCAAATAGTTTCTCTGGTGTGAAAAACTGAAAGTGTAAGGACGGACGGAAAGGTATAATAATGTGAAATAGGAAGAAAAGGGGCAAAGGGGAAGGGGAAGTGGGAGGGACTGGGGAAAGGAAAGAAGGGAATGGAATTAATATGAGAAAATGAAAAAATAGAAACAAAGTCTTTGTAAAAAAAAAAAAAAATTGGTGATTGTTTCCTGAGAATTGTGGGGCAAATATGAATAGATTTTTCTACTACTGTAAGATGTTATAATCTAATAATTATGAGGACTTAGACATTAAGACAAAATGTGCTTCTCCTAGTTCCAACAACTGCCTGTGTTTACAAATGATTTATATGTCAATAAAAAATTAAAGACCATTTCAACCACATTTAAACTTAAATGGCCTCAAATCTTACAACCATGTATTTATTCTGTAACTGCCCACTGGAACACAAGCCAGCAAGAAACCATGATTCATGGAACAAAAAAAGTATGAAGTTCACAAGTATTATATTCCTTATAAACAATTAAAATTGCCAGGCATGGAAGCACATGCCTGTAATCCTAGCACTTGGGAGGCTGAAGCAGGAGGATGGCCATAGGTTTGAGGCCAGCCTGGGCTACATAGTGAGTTTGAGGTCGGCCTGGACTGCATGGTGAGACTACCCCCCAAAAAAAACAAAGAAGTAAAATTGACTTATTAGAAACAATGCAAGTCGGGCCGGGGATTTAGCTCAGTAGCACTGCACCTGCCTCGGAAGCACAAGGTCCTGAGTTCAATCCCAGCAACAAAAAAAAAGAAACAATGCAAGTCAGTGAGGTAAACAATTTAAGAAGTCACATCATGGGAAACAAAGTTTTTCTTTGCCTCTAAATTTCTGCAAACAGAATGAGAATCTCAAAGGGCATCCTTTCCTTAATCACCAGGAATTACCATTTATGGTTTTTGTGTGTGTGTGGTATTGGGAATTGAACACAGGGTCTTTGCACTGAGCTACATGCCTACTCTTTATTTTTTATTTGAGACAGGGTCTTGCTAAGTCACTAAATTACCCAAGCTGGGCTCAAACTTGTGACCCTCTTGCCTCAGCCTTCCAGCCTCAGCTGAAATTACAGGTGTGTGGTCCTATGCCTAGCTTCTTTTTTGGGGTGGCAGGGTTGAATTAAAGCCAGGGCTTCTTGTATGTTAGCCAAGCACTCTACCACTGAGCCACACTCCTAGCCCAACTTACGCATTTTCTTCATCAAAGTTGGCCCTTTTAGATCCAATTTTGTAGAAAGAAGGAAGCTGTGGTGGAGCTGACTTTCCAAATCCAGAAGAAGAACTAGTTGCCCCAAAGGCACTATGGGATTGTTGTGGGAGTTTAGGTTCTTCTTTCTTCCCAGCACTGATGGCAAAACCTCCAAAACCAAATCCCCGTTTAGTGCCAGGGCCACCTTTATTCCAGTTCATGGTGCCAATTATTGACCTGTAAAGAACAAGATGTGTGAATTTTTAAAAGATTTTATTTAACTTTATAAGCAGCCCTACTTTCTTTAATGTCTCTTTCAACTTTGACCCACAATTTTATTTTAGTACTTTGTTTTTTTGGTACCAGGGATTGAACTCAGGACCTTGAGCTTGCAAGGCAGGCGGCAAACCACTGAGCTAAATCCCCAGCCCTCCACAATTTTATTTTAAACTTGTTTTCAATTAAAACTTTAACAATGCACTTCAGGTAGTTAGAAAACCTCAAAGAAGCTGGATGTGACGGCACGCACCTATAATTCCAGCACTCTGGGAGGCTGAGGCAAGAAGATTGCAGTTCAAGCCCAGCCTGGGAAACTTAGTAACTTACCAAGACCTTGTCTCAGAATAAAAAATATAAAGAGCTGGGGATGTAGCTCAGTGTGTGAAGGCCCTGTGTTCTATCACCAGCACCATCAAATAAGAAAACTTCAATCAAATGATATTTCCTAAAATACTAATAAATTGTTATTAACTTTATTCGAATCTCTAAATAGGAATGTAGTATTAATGTTATCCTGTTCAAAGGACAATTGCTTACAAATATTAAGTTGCAAAATACTCAGAAAAAAATAATTTAAGGAATCTAATATGGGCTAGGCATTGTATTAACTAAAGACATTAAGACAGAAAGACTTAATCTCATTTTACCCTTAAAAAACAAACGGAAAAACCCTCAAAAAACAACTCATAATATGCTTGCTATGATAAAGACTGAAATGTTGCTGGATGTGGTGGTGTCACACATCTGTAATCTCAGCACTCGGATTACTAGAGTTCAAAGCCATCTGGGCTACATAGTGAGTTCAAGGCTAGCCTGAATTACATAAGCAAGACCCTGCCCCCCACCCAAAGAGAGATATTATCAGCAAGGCTGTCCCCAAACTAAAAGTTATCCTCTTATAATAACATGTGAAGAATGAAAACTCAATAGGTAAGATCATAGGCAAGTGTCTATAGTCTGCTCAGGAGGCTGAGCAGTAGGATCACTTGAGTCTAGGTGGTCCAGATCAGCCTGAGGAACACAGGCAAGACTCAAAAAAAGACAAGATTAGATATTTGTAGACAGTATCTATGTATGTTCTCAAAAGGGTATTTATGAACCATGCATTCACTGAACAACTACTCACTTAGAACATTATCCCAAAACAAACTATAAAATTGTAGTCTAACTACCTTGTTGCCAAAAGTGTTTAGCCTATATGTAAAGATTACAAAGAAATTTAAGTGTCCTAAAATCAGTTCACAAACTTTATCTTACTAGTCTTGCTTCAAAAAACTTTTTTCACCCAAGCGTGGTGGCACATGCCTGTAATACCAGCACTTGGGAGGATGAGGCAGGAAAATCACTGCAAGTTTGAGGCCAGCCTGGGCTACATATGACTCCAAGAACAGCCTGAACTATACACCAAGACCTTGTCCCCTACAGCCCCAACCAACCAAAAACCTTTTCCTTCATTTTCTGTTAGTTTTTTTTCCTCCCATCAAAACGTTTTGGGGAAGTACTGGGGATTGAACCCAAGGTCTTCATTCTGACTTATATCCACAGCAACCTCCCCCAAACCCAGCCTTTTTTTTGAGACAGGGTCTTGCTATGTATTCCACATCAGTCTTGTGCTCACTATGTACCTAGGCTGGCTTGAACTCATGGCCAGCCTTCTGAGTGCTGGGGACTACAGACATGCACCACCATGCCTGGCTTTTTATTTTGAGATAGAGTCTCAGTAAATTGCTGAGTTGCCCAGGCTGGGCTTTAACTTGTCATTTTCTTGCCTCAGCCTCCCAAAGTGCTGGGATTTAACACAACACCCTGCCCAGCTTCAAAGAACCTTTTTTAATGACATAGTTCACCTAAGTTTTATAGGAGAGCAGAAAACTCACAAAGCAAAAAGGAACAAAATTTAAAACTATTTGCCGGGGATTTAGCTCAGTGGTGCCTCTGGCTGCCTCGCAAGCGCAAGGTCCAGAGTTCAATGCCTCAGTACAAAAAAAATTTTTTAATTATTTGAAATGCCCTCTCTTGATTTGTAGTTTTATCTTATTTTCTCTATGCCTGTGTATACACATACCAATGGTGCTACGGACAGACCTCACTACAAAGGCCTTGGGTTCAATCCCTAGCACTGCAGAAAGAAAAACTAAGTTCAGGTAGATTTTAAGAACCATATAAACAATCTCACAGCAAAAAATCTTTCAATGGCATAGTGAAAGTTTGCTGAGGAACCAAGTGTATTTAGGCACTGGACATTTGTATACCAGAGATACAGTCCCTATTCTCAGGAAGTTGAAGCTGTAGTTTTAGCCAGCTAAAAAACATACTGCTGTGGGTACTGAGTGGTAGGGTGCTTGCCTAGCATGCATAAGGCCCTGGGTTCAATTTCTATCACTTCAAAAAAACAACCCAAGATGATAGGCAGAGGACTGTAGCTCAATAGTTGAGAACACGCTTACCATACATGAGGCCCTGGGTTTAATCTTCAACACAGCAAAAAAAAAAACCAACATGATGTCTTCTAACACAAGTACCACACAAAGTTCATTACACTGGTCCAGGAGAGAGGTACCCAAAATAGGATTGATCAGAGGTGAAAGTACTAATTCTAAGCAAAAAAGATATGTTTCAAATCAGTATATTAGATGGTGGGTGCCCAGTGTGCAATGGCTGCAAACAGCAACCTTCTCGGTAGTGTACACAGCCTGTTGTTTTTATGGGCTGCCCTAAGGGACCTTGGAGACAAGGTCCTGGTGGGTGTTTATGTATCTGACCTCATGTTGTCTCCAATCTAGACTCCACGCATGTGGGGTGCCTTTAGGAAGCCCCAGAGTACAGTGGCAAGGGTTCACATTGGAGAAGTCATCATGTCCAACCACATCAAGTTGCAAAACAAATTACATGTGATCAAGGCCCTTCAAAGGGCCAAATTTAAGTTCCCTGGCCACCAGAAGATTCATATCTCAAAAAAGTGGGGCTTCACCAAGTTCATCGCAGAGGAATATGAAGACATAGTGGCTAAAAAGGACTTCATCCCTTGTGCTCGCTTCGGCAGCACATATAGAGAAGTACTTCATCCCTGATGGCTTTGAGGTGAAATAAATCCTGAATTGTGGTCCCTTGGACAAGTGGCAGGCCTTACACTCCTGAAGGCTTCCACTGTGCTGTTCCTCCCTTCATAACAAGTTCATCAATAAATCTTATCTCTGCCAGATGTGGTGGCACACACCTGTAATCCCAGCACTCTGGAGGTTGAGGCAGGAAGATCATTGTGAGTTTGAGGCCAGCCTGGGCTCCACACTGAGTACAAGGATAGCCTGAACCACATAGGGAGACTCTGCAACAAACCAACCAACCAAATCTTATTCTGCTCACATACACACACAGAATCAGTGTATTAAAAATAATGGTTGGGGCCAGGGATTTAGCTCAGTGGTTCTGCCGCCTGTCTCGAAAGCATAAAGTCCTGAGTTTGATCCCCAGTACCAAAAAAAAAAAAAAAAAAAAAAAGGCCAGATCATCCTCAATGCATCGTTACTTACTCTCTTGACAAGTTTTTCTTATTGCACCATAAATAGGCAAGTATCCAGGCGCTTCCTGGCATATATTTACCAAATGGCTTCCTACATCCAGGTAAACATCAGATTTCATTTAAAAACAATCCCCCCAAATCCAACTAAAAAATAGGTAAAGGATTTGAATAGACACTTCTCCAAAGAAAATGGGCAATCAGGGCTGGGAATTTAGCTCAATGGTTCTGGTGCCTGCCTCACAAGCGCAGGGTCCCAAGTTCAATCCCCAGTACCAAAAAAAAAGGAAAAGAAAAAGAAAATGGCCAATCAGCATATGAAAACACATTCAATATCATTATTAGGAAAATGCAAAGCAAAACCACAATGAGATAGTACCTCACATCTATTAAAAAGCAAAAGCCTAAGCTTTGAAGCTACATACAAAGAAAGATCTGTATCTCATCCCACATTCTGCCTGCCCAAGACAGAGGCTCTGGAGGTACCCCAAATATCCTTGAAAGAGAATTCCCAGAAGAAATATGCTTGACCACTGCCATCAAGTTCCCTGACCACTCAATATGTCATGAAAATAGAAGCTAACACACTTGTGTTCACTGTGGATGTCAAAACTCTACTACAGTGATATGGCCAAGGTCAAAACTCTGGTAAGGCTTGATGGGGAGAATGCATGCTTTTCTGGTGCCTCTTGATTATGATGTTTTAGATGTTGCCAACAAAACTGGGACTCATCTGGGCAATTCTAAACATATTTTTCACCACAAGAAATATTAAGTATTGGAAAAGATGTGAAGAACCTCTTACATTGTTGATAGAAATGTAAAATGTAAAACAATATAGGAGTTCTTCAAAAGATTAAGTATAGAACATATGACCCACCAACTCCACTTCTGGATATATACCGACAATAATCAAAAGCAGGGCCGGGGATTTAGCTCAGTGGTTCTGCCGCCTGCCTCGCAAGCGCAAGGACCTGAGTTCGATCCCCAGTACCAAAAAAAAAAAAAAGAATCAAAAGCAGAGACCTAAGTGGTTTGTCTACCCATGTTCACAGCAGCATTATTCACAATAGCCAAAAAGTAGAAGCAACTCCACTGACAGATGAAAAACCAGAATGTGGCCTTAAGAAAAAAATTCTAGAGGTTGTGGGGCACAGTTCAGTGGTACAGCACTTGCCTAGCATGTGTGAGGCCCTAGGTTCAATCCCTAGCACCACAGGAAAAAAGAAGAAAAAATAAAATTCTGATACATGATGTAACACAGATGAACCTTGAGGACATTATGTTAAATAAGCCAGTCACAAAAAGAACATACATTATATGGTTCCACTTATATGAAGTACCCACAATAGTCAGATTCAAAAACAGAAAGGATGGTGATTGCAAGGGTGGTGAGAGTTAGGTGTAAATGGAGTGTTATTGTTTAATAGGTAAGAAGTTTCAGTTTTCCAATCTGAAAATAGCTCTGTGGCTGGATAGTAGTGATGGTAGCAAAACAATGTGAATATATTTAATGCCACTGAATTGTACACCTCAAAATGGTTATTTTCTTTTTTTTGGTACCTCGGATCAAACTCACTCGACCTTGTGCTTTCCAGGCAGGCGTGGTGCCACTGAGCTAAATCCTGGGCCCCTCTTTTTTCTTAAAATAGCATCTCACTATATAGTCCAGGCTGGCCTCAAACTCCTGGCAATCCTCTTGCCTCACCCTTCCAAGTGCTGGGATTATAGGTGTGCATCACCATGCCCGGCTCTAAAATGGTTAACATTTTTAATGTGTATTTTAAAGTTAAAAATAAATAAACTGGGTGTGGTGGCGCATGTCTGCAAACCCGGTACTCTGGGAGGGTGAGCAGGAGGATCGAAAGCTGGAGCCCAGCCTGGGTAACTCAGTGAGGCCTTGTCTCAAAATAAAGGGAAAAAACAGGGCTGAGGATGTAGCTCAGTGAGAAAACCCTGGGTTCAAATGCCAGTAGCACCATAAAAAAAAAAAAAAAAGCCATTATGAAAATTAAATAATTAGAAACTCTATTTGCACATGCGTTTTTGTTATTTTATCCAATTAATGGAGGTGCAGTGTCTACTCTGAAATGCAAACATATTTGTGAAAATTTAACTACATTTTTTTTTTTTTACTTTTAAAAATGTTCCTTCTGGGCCAGGGATTTAGCTCAGTGGTTTCACCACCTGCTGCACAAGCGTAAAGACCCGAGTTCGATCCCCGGTACCGGGGTGGGGGTGGGGGATATGTTCCTTTAGCCAGGCATCATGGTACATGCCTATAACCTCAGCACTTTGGGAGGCTGAGGCAGGAGGATCCCAAGTTTGAGCCTGGCCTGCGCAACCTGGTGAGACCTCATCTCAAAGTAAAAAAGGGCTGGGGATGTAGCTCAGTGTAAAGGCTGAGTTTAACCCCCAGTACAATGCTCTCCCCTCAACAAAATCCTTTAAAAATGTCTGTTTTACTGGAACCTACAACTAGCAAATACTCCATAATAAGAACTGTCTCTATGTATCGAAGTTACAAGGTAAGTTCAAATAGTTATAATTAAGGTGGGGGGGGTGCGTGCCTGTAATCCCAGCACTTGGGAGGCTAAGGCAGGAGGATCATAAATTCTGGGCAATTTAAGAGATTCTGTTTCAAAATAAAAAGAGCTAGGGATGTATTTTAGTGCAAAAGCTCTGGGTTCTATCCCCAGTACTATTACCGGTACCAAGAGAAGTTACAGTATCAGGTGTCTGGAAAATCAGAGTTCTGATTTCTCTAGAAAAGTCATCATTTTAAGAGTCGGTATTTCAGATGAGCTTTGGAAAACAGGACCTTCATGGAGAGATATGAGACAGTGGGGAGGGAATTGAAGCAGAGGGAAGAACATTTACCAGAGTGCTTGGTTTTCTTGGGAAACTGAAGTACATGTGGGTAAACTCTGGGCAACAGAAATGGTAAAGCAATACTGCCACAATGGAAGGTCTCATTCCAGCCTAAGCTACTATATTGAACGGAAGGAAATGACAAAATCAGAAACGTATTATTTGGAAGGTATATGTTATGAAATAAAAAAACCTAGAGAAAGAGGTTCTCGCAGAGCATATCAATGCTACATCTTTGATGTGACTTTCTTTACTTTCACAGTACTAACCTACTGGCACTCTGTCAAAGGAAGTAGGAATCTATGCTCTTTTTTTATTTTTTGTTTTACCATTATTCCATTATTTTATAATTCAGAACTATAAATGAGAATCTACTCTAGAAAATATAAGCGATTTAAAATTGAGCCAGGCATGGTAGTGTACACTTGTAATCCCAGCACTCAGGAGGCTCAGGCAGGAGGATCATTTTGAAGCTGGGGCCAGCCTGAGTTATATAACAAGGCCCTGTCTCAACCAAAAAAAAAAAAAAAAAAGATTTAAAATTGATGTGTGTCTCAAGGAATTTATTTAGATTCTCTGGGCCTCATCTTCTTCATCTGTACAATATTGAGAATACTACCTACTGAGTTCATATATAAAAATACAAAACCTGGCATGCAGTAAGTGCTCAATACACAGTAGCTGACATGTTATGTTTCACATCATCATTTCTCCAGAAATGAACTTTCCACTGGTAAATTGGTAATATCAGATCTCTTTCAACTCTGAGAATTATACCTAAGTGCTGCATGATATTCAAGATGTCAGAGATCACTATGAGTTGCCAAATGGGAGCCAAGCTTCATTCAAGAGCTAAAGCCAATGCTAGGTTCTTCAGGCTGGGTAGAGATGTGTAAAGGAAGAAGTTATTCTAGGGAGGAAAGACAGAACTAGCAAAGCCTAGGAGATGAGAATAAAAGTGGAACATAAGAATGTGCCTGCCAGGCATGGTGGCACACACCTGTAATCCCAGCACTTGGAAGGTTACTAGAACAGAAAGATCACTGAGTTCAAGGCCAGACTAGGCTATATAGTGAGTTCAAGGCCACCCTGAACTACATAGCAAGACCCTGTTTGTTTCAAAAAACAAAACAAAGTACCTGGATTTGTGTTTTGAGTAACAGTGAAAAATAAGATGGGAACTAAGATATGATTTTATAAATAGTGAACTAAAAAACTAGTTAGGTAAACTACATTACTTGATCACTTGAATTTCTGAGAATTTTTGAGTTATAGTAGACAGATGATTAGCATCACCTCTGCCAACTAATCTGTTCTAAGAATATCTTACTGAATAGTTCTTTAATGAGAATCTGTATAAAAAAATAAGATTCATCACATTTTGCTAAAACCAAAAATAACTAACTGTTGGGTTATAGTTACTTTAGAAGCATCCCCTTCCCTCTTTTAATGAAACTAAGGACTAATTATAACTATCCTTGTGATGGAGCACAATTTGAAGAACTTCACTCCTCCATGAATTATGCTACATTATTACAATGTAAGTTAAATCTTATCACCCCTCTGCTCAGATGGTTCCCAACTTATGCAGAATAAAGATGAAATCTTTATAATGGTCTAAAAGGCCCTGTTTGTTTTGCCCATCCTTTCCACCTTTTTCCTTGACCTTATCTCCTACTACTCCCTTCTTTGCTCAGTGCTCCAAGCACGTTAGTCTTCTCACTGTCCTCTAACAGGCTAGCCTTGTCCTCTTCAAGGCCTTTATGCCTGCTGTTCCTTGCTCCAGATACTTCTACAACTCCCTCACCTCCTTCTAGTCTGCTTAAATATCAGCTTGTCATAAATTTCTCTGACCACTGTACTAAAAATTCCAACACCTACCCGCATTCCTCCTTTCCTAAAGCACTTGTCCTAAGGTACTGTCTTCTAACATACCCTATAATACAACTTTGTCTCTCTTCCCCCTACTATAGTTTCACAGACCTATAACTGATATCTTTGGGGAGGGGACTAGGAAATAGGCACAGGAGGCACCAATAAAAATAATCCTTGAATAAATTAATTAATCATTGAGCTACCCCTTCTGGGTACAGGAAAACACTTTTTTTCACTGCTGAAAATCTAAACATTTTTTGTACTAAACATTTACTGTTCACATCTTAACTGCCAGACCTGGGCTGAGCTCTAAAAACTTTCAATTAAGAAAGGCCCTACCCTCTCAGAGCTCCTGAGAATGAATACAGGGAAAAACAGATATAGAAACATTACTTACAAAAATACCATAGAAGGAAGCCACAGGAAACTGCCTAAAGGAGCAGAGGCCAAAAGGCAAATGCTCACTAAAGTGATCAAGCTATAGAATCTCCCAAACTGACTAGTGTGATAATTTTTCCTTATGTTTTTGGTGTGTGCTTGCAATCCACATAAATTATTTACTCACATGAGATAAGCTCTTAAAAGGCCGCAAAAGTTTGTCTCTGGTAATGCTAATTTCAAAGACCACTGACTGACTTTTCTAATTTTCTGACCCGTCAACTTTTGCTACCAGGAACTCCTATTGGAGAGCTTTCATCTCCCAACTGCTGCCCACTTGGGTCAGAAGCCTCCCCACAGCTATTCCTGCCTTGGAGCCCCGCACTCTGCAAATCCCTTCCCTAGCCCTGCAGGCGCCGCCTCCGAAAAGCCGCCAACTGGGCCTCACTGAGAACTGGGAGAGGCGGGAGCCGTGGGAGGGAGACGCGGCTCAGAAGGCTCTCTCACGGCCTCCGACTGCACTCCTATCCCTCCCGGGCCCCGGGGCTCGGAGGCTCCACCGACTCTTTGTTAAAGAGGGGCTGCGGTTCCTCGGCCCTCGCTAGGCCCCAGTTACCTCTAGTGACCCCAAAGGCTAGCGGTGCCGCCTCCAGACCCCTCTCACACAAACCTGCTGCTATGGTTGCAGCGGCAGCCGCTACCACCGCCGACACGGAAAGAATTCCACCTCCAGAAACAAGCGCGCGGTCCAAACCCCGTCCCGCCGCGCTCCTCCCTCTCCGCCCCCTTCGCCGCCGCCGCCGCTCAGCCCGTTGCTGACGGAGGGAGGGGAACGCACACCTGACATGCGCACTGAGGAGAGTGCGGGCCGAAGGGCGGGGCCGAAGGGCGGGGCCGGGGGGGGGCTACGGCTCCCGGAAGGTGCCGCAAGCTCTTGTCCTTAAAACTCCGGAATCCTTCACAGGCTCCTCAGGCACCGACCGGAAGCTGCTGCTGGGTGAAGTGTAAAAGGCCCAATGGAAAGCGGATCTGGGAATGGAAAAAGTGGCAGTAACCAGGAGCCGCCCAAAACTCCCAAGAGAATAAAGGTTGGCCCGAAATTACATTTACATAAAAGTGTCAATCCCCTTATCTCTGGTCCCTTGGGCAACATTTCTCCGTTTGCCTCTGACCACATGGTCCCACAGAACATGGCCACCTTTAGCTTCCGGATCAAGTTCAGTGTGACGTCACCCTGGCGGAACCCTAGTGGAGAAGTCTGTCAGGAGGACGCTTCTAGTCCAGGGGCGGGGATTATGTAATTTTCCCAGCATCCCCACCTCGCCTCCGGTGAGCGAGGGAGGAAGAAGTCTCGCGCTGTCCCGGAGGCTGCGTCTCGCGCCCCTCGTCGCGCGCAGGCGCGGACGAGCCGTACGCATTCTACGTAACGGATGGTGAAGGCTACGTGAAGAGTAGGGCAGCGGGCCTGAGCTACTTGCGCTGTCTGAGTTGTGCAGGCATCCCGGCCAGTAAGACCGCCGCGAAGGTGAAAGCAGTAGCCAGGGTAAAAGGCAGGCAGGCTGGAAGTATCCATTATAGGAGCGCCGGACCGGATTTTGACCTCAGGTACAGGTTGGCAGTGGGCCATGATACGTTAGTCGGTGGGGCAACTCCAGGCCTAGTGGTGATGGAGTTTTGTGGCCTGTAGCCGGGTCTCGTTTTTCACCCGACCAACGCTTAAGTCTAGTCGTTAATGACGTTCATCGATCCCCGCGACTTACCATCTCTCCTGACTTTAGAAACATTTTTGAAACCTCTGTCCACCCTTTTCTAGCCCATTTACTGTTGGTCTTACGGGGTATGGGGTAATTTTAGTGCTTTTGCGGATCTCTACAGAGCTGTGAGAAAATGCCAACCGGAAAGACAAAGTTAGAGGAAACTTCCAGGGTGCAGCAGGAAAAATGGAACGTAGACATTAGGATTAATGCATTCTCCATAGTGGAGAGAGACTAGACAAGGGTTGCTTGACAGAAACACCTATTTCTGTGGTCAGCCTTCTCTGAAGGTTTCTATCATAAGACACCACATTTTTAGGGAAACAGGAATATCTACCTGATTTCTAGAAATCTCATGTTTTGGTTAATATCATAAAGGCCTAATCTGAACTGACAGCAAAGAAAGTTTGTTCCACTTCTCTTTCAAGTCCAGAGTCAGTTGTTGAGAGACTGCAGAGTGAGTTTGCAAAAAAAAAAAAGTCAAACCAGACTTGTTAGTGCTTGTGCCCTGCCTCGGTTCCGTTTTGCCGACTTCAGGAACCATAAAGGTTGAGTGACCTGGCAAGGAGTTGTGCATATGAGAAATGGGTTAATAGATGCAGTAGAGACTTAAGGAAGAGAAAGCCAGTGCACAAAGTGCTTGGATAATTTTAACCTAAATAACCTTGAAAAAACTTTGTTACAGTGCTAAATTATAATAGAAATGCTTCTGTGGTATGAACATTCCAAAGGGAAATTCCAAACCTTTTGGCACTCTGTTAACTAGATTGGCTATCTAGGGTAAACATTTGATTGCTTCTGCTTGAAAAAGTGTAAGCCTGGGTTGTGAACGGGAAGCACTGAAATAGAAGCTTTTAACTCTTAAAGATGTTCATAAGGTACAGCAGAAGAAAGGGAATTAATATTTATTGAGTACCTTTCTTGTGGCTATTGCAGGAGACAGGAGATATGTGCCCACGTCTTGGTCATTAAGATTTGTTTCAAGATTTGTTGGGGCTTGGTTCTCATTTTTCTCTCTCTGACCTAGTTCTTAATATTTTCTGGATGATTTTGTCTATGCCTACACCATCTCTCTTTCCCCTCAAGCCTGATTCCTAAACATTTTGTATTTCCAGCTACTTCCTCTTCTCTATATAAAATGTTATAACACCTTTTAGGCCCATTATGAAAATTGAGATATCTTAATCCTTTAGTATACTGCTTGAAACGCCTCAAAATTTTTAATGAGTACCAAACTTAATTTATTACCTTTGTCCTAAGTTTTTCCTCCTTTATTGTTGTCTTGATTAAAAATGGCTTTTCCAGTTACTCATTTTAACAAAATGTGGAGCTAGGCATGCTGGCACACACCTGTAATCCCAGTACTTGGGAAGCTGAGCCAAGATCACCCACCTGGGCTACAAAGTGAGTACAAGGCCAGCCCAAAATGCATCGCCAGACCCTGTCTCCAAAAATAAACAAAGAAAACTTGGAATCACTGCAGATCTATCCCCATGTATTCCCTATGTGTTTACTTTGTGTTGACAGATACAATTCTTAAATATCTGTCTAATCAGTTTTCCTCTTCATTTCCACCACTGCCAGTTATTTTATCAGTTATCTTAGGCTCTTACTGTTTTTCCTGCCTCAAGTACTTTTGGATTTATTCTATGTATAAATTGTTAAGATTAAATTGCAAATCTAATAGTGTCATTTTCCTGCTTAAAATACTTTAGTTGTATCTAGTTATTTGAACTTTGTAGGGGTGTTTAAATAAAAATTACCATGGTCTGGACATTGCTGGCCTTTAGCTTCTTTTCCCCAACTTGGGTTTACAAGCCCAGTGTTTTAGCAAATTGAAATATGCTATTTCAGGCTTCTTTGCTGTACTGTTCTTCAGTCAGCAGTGCCTCTTCTCCAGCGCAGGAACTGTGCTTTTAAATTACAAAAGTACATTATAGGAAAATTAGAAAAATATAAAGAAAAATGAAGACAAAATACCCATAGTCCTACTGAACACACTACATTACATACTACAGTGCTGCCTCGGTTTATGAACTGAGTTCTCGCCAAGATTTTGGTTGCAAACTGAGAACCAAATCAAATTTCCCCATAATGTCAATATCAGATCTAACCATTGAATTTGATTCTGTTCTTCTCCAACTTGGTTTGTGACCAGAATCAGGGAAAGAATCAAGTTTGTGTATTTATATATAGATGTATGCACTTCTAAACATTTTTCTTAATGTACATTTCCTTCTAAAAACATGAACCTGGGCATTGTGGCACCGACCTGTAATCCAAGCAGTCTGGAAGGCTGAGGCTGAGGCAGAGGAATCGCAAGTTCAAGCCCAGACTGATAACTTAAGGATTTAGTGAGACCCTGTCTCAAAATAAAAAACATAAAATTACCAAATAATTTCAAATATTTCACTAATATAAGTGATATTGTAGCATATAATCTTTAAGCTAAAATCTAATGCAAATTTATGTCAGGAATCATGTTTTACTCCTTTTGCAATAGTATCTACCATAGTGATATGCTTAGTGAAGGCAGAGTTGATATAATAAGATCATTTTATAAAAAGTAAAAGTCAGAGGCCTGAGGATTTAGCTCAGTGGTTCCACCGCCTGCCTTGCAAGCACAAGGTCCTGAGTTTGATTCCCGGTACCAAAAAAAAAGTAAAAGTCAGAGAGTTCTTGTATTACTTTATAGGAATTGGTTAGCCTTTGGTGATTATTGAACCCCTAAGTAACAAAAGTTATATTTTAAAAAGATGGTGGTAGATTTGGGGGGCTGTTTGAGACAGAGTCTCCCTATGTAGTTCCGGCTGGCCTTGAATTCACTATGTGTACTATGTAGTCCATGCTGACCTTGAACTTTCAGTGATCCTTCTGCCTAAGTCTTCCAAGTGCTGGGATTACAGGCATGCACACTACATTTGGTGGGTTTATAGATTTTTATTTTTAACTGTTTACAAAATCTAGTCATCATATATGTAGGATGGCAGTTCACTTTAAGACTCTAATTTTTAAGCTTATTTTTAAGGTGAAATGAAAGCCTTCTATGCTTTCTGTATTGTCCTTTTGGTGTTTGGAAGTGTCTCTGAAGCCAAGTTTGATGACTTTGAAGATGAGGATGACATAGTAGAATATGATGATAATGACTTTGCTGAATTTGAAGATGTCATGGAAGAATCTGTTACTGAATCTCCTCAGCGGTTGATAACCACTGAAGATGATGAAGATGAGACCACTGTGGAGTTGGAAGGGCAGGATGAAAACCAAGAAGGAGATTTTGAAGATGCAGATACCCAGGTGGGGGCTCTTTTTTATTGATTTCCTGGGAAATTCAAAGGATGGCAAAATTTGTAGCTAGCATTTTCCCCAGACCCATGCCTAGGGAAACTATTCTCTGGAATCTTCATTTTTTTCCTCAGTAGGTAGAGCTCTTCTAAATGTTTTATGGTATTTCCCCACCTTTTATGATACTTTATACTATGATACTTTAATTTACTTTGATAAAATAAATTATATTTTTCTTTTGGATTGAAGCCCTTGCTGGGGGAGGGACTGAAGAATAGTTACTGTGTGGGAGTGAGAATTGTCATTTAGAACTTTGGATTCAGCAGTATGAGGAATCATCACTTTTGTGCTTTTCAGTTTTTGAGGTACAAGTAACAAATGAACATTGTATGTTTTTAAGTTGTAAAATGTGGTGTCTTTTTCCACTCATTAATTTTATTGGTACATTTTAGGTATACAGTATACTGACATTCATTATTGGAAATACGGTGTCTTGATATGTGTGTGTATTGTGAATATGTTATATTAACATTTAACACATCACAGTTTCCTATTTGTATGTGTGTAATGGGAATACTTAAGATCTAATTTACTAGCAAGTATTAAATACACAGCACAATTAGGTCTCTAGAATTTATCTTAAACTGAAAATATGGATTCTTTGATATTTTGTTAAATTTATGTAATACCTCTGTGTTTTCTGTGCTTGCTGCTTGTAAATTCTGTTTTCCTCTACAAATGTTGCCCACAAAATGAGACAATTGCTGGTAATTTATAGAGGGAAACAGATTGTGCCTCATGTTTTGTAGGAGGGAGATACTGAGAATGAGCCATATGATGATGAAGAATTTGAAGGTTATGAAGACAAACCAGATACTTCATCTAGCAAAAATAAGGACCCAATAACAATTGTTGATGTAGGTATTTAGGATTCTGAATTCCAAATTAACCAATGAAGTATCTTCTTGTCATTATTCTCAGAAATATAATTAGAATACAATTAGTGACATCTGAGGGTGGTTTTGATGTAATACCATAGTGGGAACTGGTGAAGGATTCTACTAATACATATTCATACTTAGAGAAGCAACTCTCATATTTTATTCTAGTTGGTCTAGTTTTACTTACCAAGAAATAAGTGGGGCCAGGGATTTAGCTCTGTGACACCACACCTGCCTGGCAAGCACAAGGTCCTGAGTTCCATCCCCGGTACCAAAAAAAAAGAAAAAAGATTAGATGTAGTTTAGGGTGGGACTCAGAACCAAGTTGAATACAAAGAGGCTGCCAAACCATTTCATCCCATTTGACTGTCTTTATATTTCCTTAAAGAATCTTTTATAGTGCTCACCTAGAAAACTAAAATGAGCATATTTTTCAAAGCAAAATCATAATCCATTGACAGTTATACTTCTATCTATGGTTTTCTCATTTTTTCATCTTAATTGTTCAGCCTTAGCCAACATTAAATGGAATAATTTCACCTTTTTAGGTTCCTGCACACCTCCAGAACAGTTGGGAGAGTTATTATCTAGAAATTTTGATGGTGACTGGTCTGCTTGCCTATATCATGAACTATATCATTGGGAAGAATAAAAATAGTCGCCTTGCTCAGGCTTGGTTTAACACTCATAGAGAGCTTTTGGAGAACAACTTTACCTTAGTAGGTAAGTTAAAGCCAATATGAGACAAGCTGCCAGCTTGAAAATAATCTGGTAAGATCAGCTTATTTCCCTCTGCATAGGCTCTAGCTACTTTCATGGACTGCAGAAAAGCATGCTTTTTTTCTCCAAGGATCCCATTTTTATTAGGTTTTATATACAGAGTAAATTTATGTAATATTTCTTCATCTTTCATTTATCATGAGTATATTTGCTACAAAGCTTTTGATAAAATCAATGTTGCCAGGCATGGTGGTGCACACCTGTAAACCCAGTACTTGGAAGACCGAGGCAGTAAGATCACTGTGAATTTGAGCCCAGCCTGAACTACATAATGAGACCCTGTCTTAATATATAAAAATAAAAATCAGTGTTAGCAAAACAAATTGATTTATTTTAGGTTAGCTTGGTGAATGTTTTCTTTCAATTTACCTAATAGAAATTGGAAGTTCTTTCATCCTTTTTTTTTTTGGTACTGGGGACTGAACTTGGGTCCTTGCGCTTGCAAGGCAGGGGAAGTTCTTTGTGATTCCCTCAAGTTCTGAACTTTTTAGTTTGGATCCACTGATGAGGTATACACTGAAGTATTTAGAGGAATATCTGTGGCTACATAGTGTTTTCTTCACATTTACCTCTATTTGGCAGTTAGCACTTTATTTCTCTGTAACTTGTGCTCTGCTTTTTAGCAGACTATATATTGTGCTAGGTATTTAGTGTATATTGTTTATATTTATTCTTTGTAACAATAATGTCAGTTGTTGGATTTACTTTTCTATTTTATTAATGTGGGAACTGAAGAATACAGATGTTAAGACTTGTCTAAACTGTTAAATTACAACCATGAGGGCTGGGGATTTAGCTCAGCGGTTTTGCCGCCTGCCTTGCAAGCGCAAGGACCCAAGTTTTAACCCCGATACCAAAAGAAAAAAATTTACAACCATGATTTTACAACCTCTACCTGTTTCCAAAGTCTGTGCTTTCTTGAATACTCTCTTCTGTACAATATAATTCACAGTTCTTTTTTCCAGGAAATTAGAAAAGAAAAATAACCAGCCTTTGGCTCTTTGCTTTCTCCCTGCTCTTTTTTTTTTTTTTTTTTTTTTTTTGATTTTTTTTTTTTAAACAGGGTCTTGCTATGTCGTTCAGGCTGGCCATGAACTTCCTATGTAGCCCTAGCTGGCCTCAAACTTGTGCCCATACTCCTGCCTCAGCCTCCTGAGTGCTAGGATTATAGGATTATAGGTATATGCTACTATCCCCCACCCATAATTTATTTTTTTTTATTTTATTTATTTATTTATTTTAGTTTTATTTTTTGTGATAACCTGGGATTGAACCCAGGGAATTGCTGAGCTCCCCCTCAGCCCTTACATTTTTTATTTTGAGACGGTTTTGCTAAATTGCCCAAGCTGGCCTTGAACTTGAAATCTTCCTGCCCCATCCTCCCAAGTAGCTGGGATTATAAGTGTTCACCACTGTACCTGGCTTACTTTTTTTCCCCTGGCCTTTTAAAGCTATTGTCTCCATAAAAAAAAGTATGGACTTGTAAGTCATGAATATGATAAAAATACCTTATATGCATTGAAACTCCCCTCAAAACATGTGATAGTAGGGCCGGGGATTTAGCTCAGTGGTTTCGCTGCCTACTGCGCAAGTACAAGGACCCAAGTTCAATTCCCCAGAACCAAAAAAAAAAAAAAAACATGATAGTATGGGGAGTGAGAAGAGTGGTGTAGGAAAAGATATTATATGCAGGCACACATCTGCCAAAATAAAACCCATTAATCTGTATAATCAATATGCACTAATATAAATGTGTTGAAGAAGACCAGCCCCTCCCCACCCTCTGGCTCCAGTGTTGCTGTCTTCCACACTCCTGCCATTGTGATGCCATTGGCCATGAAGCCCCTACCAGAGGCCAAAAAAATGGGGCTGTCTAATCAGGGGCTTTCTGCTTCCAAAACTGAGCTAAATAAATCTCTTTTCTTTACAAATAAAAAAAAAAAATATACACACACACACACACACACACACACACACTCTGAGTTAGGCAGGATGGCACATGCCTATAATCCCCTCTCCTGGAAATGCTGAGGCAAAGAGGATTTAGCAAGACCTTGACTTAAATTTTAAGGGCCGGGGATGTAGTTCAGTGGTGCCACATCTGCCTGGCAAGTGCAAGGTCTTGAGTTCAATCCCCAGTACCGGAAAAAATAAATAAATTCTTTAAAGGGCTGGGGTTGTAACTCCGTGGTAGAGCACTTGCCTAGCCTGTGGGAAACCCTAGGATCCCTCGCCAGGACTGCAAACTTAAAAAAAAAAAAGTAAAAAGGAAGCCCCACTTCCTCCAGCCTACTGACAACCTTTGGTACCCTAGCACACATGGCCCAGTGAATGAGGAGCCATGCCTTGGCACCTGCTGCATGCTGATAATTGAGGATAGAGGCCAGCTGCTCTGGTCTCGCTGTATAAATTCAGAGTGGGCCGGGGATTTAGCTCAGCGGCACAGCGCCTGCCTGGCAAGCACAAGGTCCTGAGTTTGATCCCTGGTACCAAAAAAAAAAAAAAAAATTCACAGAAATATGAATAGGTAACAGTAGAGAAAAGGGTATCAACACACTGAAAATTTTGCACAGAAACTTTAGATATTTAATTTTCCTGGAGTTAGTAGGAAATTGAAAAAATAAGATGTATTTGATGTTTTGGAAAGTGAGAAAGCTGTTAGTGAAGTCTGTTGTCCTATTGAAATAAATGAAGCCCTTACAGAAAATTTAGGACTTGTCAACAAATCCTGTTATGAGTATGATTGGCTGGTCAAGATGACATTGAGTGGCCCTTCAGAATTAGGTGAACTGATGAGTGAAGAAGCATATGAGAAATATACCAGATTTATTGAGGAATGAGAATAGGACCCCTAAATAAAATAATAATAATAAAATGAAATAATAATAGTAAAGAAATAAAAGAAACAGTGCCAAACCATTAATCCCTATCCAAAGGAAATTCTGTATATAGCAAAGTATTGCTGCGATGAGGATAGGGGACAATATGGTGGTTATGCCCCAGAATTTTGAGTGAATCACATTTTACCTCTAGGGGATGATGGAACTAACAAAGAAGCCACAAGCACAGGAAAATTGAACCAAGAGAATGAGCACATCTATAACCTGTGGTGTTCTGGTCGAGTGTGCTGTGAGGGCATGCTTATCCAGCTGAGAGTAAGTAGGAGACATCTGATTGAATGAATTTTTTTCTAAATGTGAGTTCTAATCCTCTAAATTTAGTGACTCATCCTTTCACGTTTGATTTTAAATGAGTTCTAAATGCTGTCTTCTAACTGCCAAATGTGTTGTAGAAGATGTTTGATAAAGAATGTGACTCCCTGTCCATTCTTTATAGTAAGTGGAAGTTGCAACTGTGTTAATTTCTCATTCTTTTAGTTCCTCAAGAGACAAGACTTACTGAATGTCCTGGCTCGGATGATGAGACCAGTGAGTGATCAAGTGGTATGTGATCTCTGTTAAATCTTTATGTATACACTGAATACATTTCTGCCTGGATTTTGTTTGGAGTTTTTGGCAACTTGTGTCCTGCATCAAAAAATTGATCCTTTTCTATTTAGAAAGATAATTTTCCACTCATTGTGCAACTATCAGGAGGACTTTGTGTGCTTTTTGGAGGGAAAAAAAATAATACTCTGTCACCACATAAATCAACCGAATTAGCCTAGATAAAGGAACAGTTGTCACAGATAGTTTGCCCATGTATCCAGCTCTGCTCCTGTGTATATTTTTGTCTTTGGCAAAAAGGTGGGGTTTTTTTCCCCAATATTTTTTGCTTCAAATAAATAATTTTATTTTCTTGAAAGAGCTCACATTTATTGTTGGGTGCACTTTCTTTCCTATTTTAAATCACCATGTTAATCTGTAAATTGCATCCTTCATCAGAAATGCCTTAATCATTTCTCCTCCTTTGTCCTTTTTGTTCTTTTCCCTTCTAGTATTGAGGTCTTCACACTGAGCTACATCCCTATCCTTTGTTATTTTTTTATTTTTTAAGATTTTGGCCACATCACTAAGTTTCCCATGCTGGCATGCCCAGCTTCTTCATTCTTTCAGTAAATAACTGTGTTGATTCCTTCTGGTATAAGAAACAAAAGTATATAGGAAAGTTTCTTCTTTTATTGAAACTAGTAGAATTTGAGATATGTGAGTGTATGTCAACATGCAGAGTAGTATTTGCTTACTAACTGCTGCATTCATAATGTAAAGTAGATGCTTTGAAGTATTTTGGGCTTGAAGCTCATTTTAAAGACTTCAGTTTTAGTTGTAAATCTCTCTCTTTTGTGGGGGGAGGTAGGGTTTTGCTGTGTATTTCAGGTTGGCCTTGAATTCAGGCAATCCTCTTCCCTCAATCTCCTGAGTGCTGGGATTACAGGAGTGTACCACCATGCTTGGCCAGTTGTAAATCTTTAATTTTTTTTAATATGGCCCCTGATGACTTAGTCTTTTAAATTTTAGAACCCCATCAGTTAATATGGAAGACTGGCCCCTATATTTCTCCCACCAAACATCCTATTAGGTAAAAGGGAAGGGCAGACTAGGTGCAGTGGCACTCCTGCAATCTGGAAGACTGAGGCAAGAGGGTTGCAAGTTTGAGCCCTGCGACTTTGTTAAGACGCTGGCTCAAAATAAAAAATGGGTTGGGCATCCATTTGAGTGCAGAGGCTCTGGGCTCAATCCTCGTTATTTCAAATGGGAGGAGGCAGTTGCTTTATCCTCCTTATCCATCTATTTTTTAGGAATTACTTTTTAGTAGCTGGTAGCTAGGCATGGTGGCACATTCCTATAATCACAGCGCTTGGGAGGCTGAGGAAAGAGAATTACAAATTCAAGGCCAGCCTGGCCTATGTAGCAAGACTCTTATTTCCAAAAAAAGAAAGGTTTCTTTAGTATTTTAATCATTTTCTATTCTCTCCTGGAGTAGATTTAATCTTTTCCCCTGGGCCTCAGAAGAAAAAGAGCTTCAATGTATACACATGGTCTTTCATATTTTTTTGCTTTTCTTATTTTTTGCTGGATTCTATTTAAGATATTGCTTTGTGTAGTGACAAAAGAACAGAAAATTTATAGCTGCCATCTTGCCAGGTCTTTCCCTACATTAACATCTCACTTCCTCCACGTACTGATAATTATTTGACCCAAACATGTAAAAAAATATAATTAATATGGAAATAGGGCCATTCTTTATTAAACAAGACTCTTTAGATATAACTTTATCTCTCTGGCCCAATGCAGAGTGTAATTGTTTACCTGCTTGAGAATATTTTTTAACACCAACAATCAATTCTTGGATTCTCTGGATATCAACTGGGTGTCCAATAATTCATTTGAGTTCAGTTCTGGTACTGGCTGCCTGGAGTTAGCTTCACATCCCACAAGTTGAAGATCTCAGTCCACAAAATGCCCCTACCTCAGAGGCAGTCACAAATCCTAGGCCACTTGTATGGCCACATACGTACACTTTTAACTGATTGAATATATATCAAGGGTCCCCACTGTCTCCTTTAGGTTCACTAATTTGTTACGACTCACAGAACTCAGAATGGAGGGGACTTTACATTTAGTGGCGTATTATTAAAGATGCACCTCAGTGAGCTGAAATAAATCTTTCCTCTAAAAAAAGATGCAACTGGGCTGGCTATTTAGCTCAGTGGTTCTAGCGCCTGCCTTGCGGGCACAAGGTCCCAAGTTCAATTCCCGGTACTGAAAAAAAAAAAAAAAAAAAAAGATGCAACTCAGGGATAGCCAAATAAAAGAGACTGGGTGAAATATGAGAGGCATAGAGCTTCCCACATGCCTCTCTGAGCACGCCATCCTTTCAGCAAGTTGAGTTCACCAACTTGGAAGCTCCCTGAATCATGTTAAGACTTTTTCTAGAGTGCAGTCTTCATCTCTGTCTTATCCCCAGAGGTCCTGAGTAGAACTTAAAGTTTGTCCCTCTAAGCATTGATTTTTCTCCTACCAGCCCCATTCCTGAGACCATCTAGGAATCATCTTAAGTCACTCCATTAGTGTAAACTCAGTTGTGATTGAAAGAAGTTGGTTATCACTAACAAAAGACACTCCTGTCATTCAGGAAATTCTAAGGGTCTTAGGAGTTCTGTGCCAGAAACCTGAGACAAAAATCAAATGTATTTCTTATGCCACACTGTCCAACTTAGATCTTGTTTATTCCTGATTTTTTTTTTTGACACAACTCCTATATGGATAGTATACTATTGCTGTATAACAAATTATCATAAATTTAGTAGCTTAACTCTCATTTATTATTATCTCACAGTTTCTGTATAAGTAATCCATAATGATGGGTTAGCTAGCTAGATCCTGTACTCGGGGATTTTTTTTTATTTTTAAATTTTTTGCATGCTGTGGATTGAATCCAAGTCCTTTACACAGAGATACATCCGTAGCCCTTTTTTGAAAGAGTCTCGCTAAGGCTCAAACTCTCTCCTCCTGTTTCAGCCTCCCAAAATGTGAGATTACAGGGATGCACCACCATGCCCAGCTGTTCAGGATAGGCTGAAATTAAGGTGTCAGCCAGACTGGTTTCCTTCTTGATGTCCTTTTCTCAAGATCGTTCAGATTGTCAGGAGAGTTCAGTTCATTGTGGTTGTAGATCCTCATTAACTTGCTATTGCTACCTGTCAACTGGGAACTACACTCAGCTCCTAGAGTCCACCCTCAGGTGCTTCCCACAAGGGACCTTCTGCCTTATCACAATGTAAGTGTGGGATTGCTGTTCTATCATATTTATAAATCCCACTTAAAGGCAGAGTGTATATACCAGAAGGAGAAATCTTAAGGGCTGTTTGAAATCGACCTACAACAGAAGCTGACAAGTAAGCTTTGTTTCTTGTGTGTTTTTTTAAGCAAATAAAAGTAACCATGAATGATGAAGACATGGATACATATGTATTTGCTGTGGGCACACGAAAGGCTTTGGTGCGACTGCAGAAGGAGATGCAAGATCTGGTATGTCAACTTGTTGCAACTCAGATTTGTTAGAAACTCTCTTAATTACATAGATGTTCAGCTTCATAGCCTAGGGCAATTAATCATATCAGTCAGTTGTTAAACACTATTTTGAAATGAGTCAAAATTATTTGTCCCTAATAAAATATTATGTAGTATGTTATTTTCAATTTCTTTTTCTTCTAGAGTGAATTTTGTAGTGATAAACCTAAGTCTGGAGCAAAATATGGGCTGCCAGACTCTTTGGCCATCCTGTCAGAGATGGGAGAAGTCACAGAGGGAATGATGGATACAAAGGTAAATGCAGTAGAAGACATGCATCTGACAGACTTGACACTGAGGATATACTCTCCCTAAAAAAAATCAAACTGTACCAGTTCTTCACTGTGTAACTACACTAATTATATATTCCTTTTTTATACAAATATTAAAATACCTTCTTTAAGCAGAAGATTAACTTGTCAAAAGGACAATTTGAGGGCTGGGGATTTAACTCAGTGGTTCCACCGCCTGCCTCACAAGCGGAAGGACCCAAGTTCGATCCCCGGTATCAAAAAAAAAACCCCAAAAACAAAAGGACAATTTGATTAGTCAAATTCTCTCTAAATCAAGAGCAAGTTGTTCGGGAATTGCTAATGATTTTCAAGGTTTTTAATAAAAAAAAAAAAACACAGGGGCCGGGGATTTAGCTCAGTGGTTTCGCTGCCTGCTGCACAAGTGCAAGGACCCAAGTTCGATCCCCGGTACCAAAAAAAAAAGAAATACAGCTTTAATCTTTTTACCATTCAATTGGTCTGTATCTCTGAGCCTTAAGTGTGGGAGAAAGGGGGCATACATTGTCTTTTTTTGTGTGTGTGTGATAGGAGTTGAACCCAGGGCCTTACATGTACCACCCAAGCATTATACCACTGAAGAATCCCAGCCCAAGAACCATTCCTATTAGTTGTGCAATGATAACAACATACCTTAGTTAAAAATGTAGGCCAGGGCTGGGGATTTAGCTCAGTGGTTTCAACACCTGCTACGCAAGCGCAAGGACCCGAGTTCAATCCCCAGTACCAAAAAATAATAATCATAATAAAATAATAAAAGTGTAGGCCAACTAAAAAAAAAAAAATGTAGGCCAACTCGGGGATAGTAAGTTCAAAGTGACGTGTTTATAAACAATCCCCCAAAAGTATTTTAGATTTTATCTTCATGCTTTCATTTTGAGACATGCTTTCAGCTGTTTAATAAGAAGGATACTAGCTGGGCAAGGTGGTTGGATCTCAGCACCTGGGAAGCTAAGGCAGGTGTATTACTGTGAGTTTGAGATGAGCCTGGGCTATATAGTGAATTCAAGGTCAGCATGGTCTACATAGCAAGAACCTATCTCAAAAAACCAGAGGAGAAAGCAAAATGGAGGATACAGTAGTACAAACACTGGAGTTGTGAACTTTCCCAGATACAAATGGACCTTACATTACAAACATTTGTAGATGCGAAAGTTACCATTTTAAGGTAGCTATAAAAGTAGAAATAGGGCCAGGGATGTAGCTCAGTGGCACCATGCCTGCCTCACAAGTGCAAGGTCCTGAGTTTGATCCCTGCTACCAAAAAAAAAAAAAAGGTAGAAATAGTTTGTGTGTGTGTGTTTTTTTTTTTTATGCTTTACATTGTATATTTGTGTGAAAGGTGTGTAAGACTCACTTTGTTGGACTTAGGAACTAATCTGACTTAACCAATGTTCTTTCAGGGACTTAACTGTACTAGTTTCATTTTAGAGAGATTTCTTATCTTATTTCATTTGTAAAACATTTTGGTTTGAATGACATTATGTAAAAGTAGGGAGGATTGGGCTGGGGATTTAGTTCAGTGGTTCCACTGCCTGCCTCAAAAGCACAAGGTCCTGAGTTCGATCTCCAGTAACCAAAAAAAAATGTAGGGAGGATTGAAGGGTGAATAGCTTTGTGAGAAAAGCAAAATGTATCAATCCGGACTTTAAAAAAATAATTTTATTTTCTTTTTTTCAGATGGTTCACTTTCTTACACACTATGCTGACAAGATTGAATCTGTTCATTTTTCAGACCAGTTCTCTGGTCCAAAAATTATGCAAGAGTACGTATGAGATAGAATTATTGCAGTTCATTTTTCACTAGTTCTATGTTGAATCACTACAAGGTGTTTTGCAGTTTCCCTTACCAAATGAGTGGGGGAACTTGGTGACAACCTCCCCTTGTTTTTGTTTGCTTTAACTACATGCATCATGAGAGTCCACTGAAAACATGGAAGACAAATGAGCCTACCCTACCCTGCTTTGCATAAGCCCCTGCATGTTTGCATCATCCATTTAGTAAAGTAGATGAGTCTTACAGAATAGCTGATGCTAAAAAAAAAAAGGAATTACTAATCCCTTTTTCCTTATTTTTGGTAAATTTATGACATTAGTTTATGATGTTTGATTTGTGCTTGATTACAAAGCTGTGTATAGCCTTTTCTGTCTTCCTTCTTTGAATAATTGCATGATTGTATCCTTTCTCCAACATATTAGGGATCTTCGATGCCTATAAAATTTCTGGGTTTATAATAACATTGTTCAAATGTACAGTATGTACTGATTCTGACATAAATTTGTAGTTACAAGCTACTCTTATAGACTGTGGAGTTAACTATAATTAAAAGCCATTCTAGGGCCTGGCTTCATGGTATAGACCTGTAATCCCAGCATTCTGGGAGACTAAGACAGGAAGATCGAAAGTTTGAGCCCAGCCAGGGGACAACTTAGCAACATAGCCCCTGTTTCAAAAGTAAAAATTTTTGAAAGGGCTGGGAATGTAGCTCAGTGTAAAAGCCCTGGGTTCAGACATTAAAAAAAAAAAAAAGGAGGGCCTGGGGCTTTAGCTAAGTGGTTCCGCTGCCTGCCTTCCAAGCTCAAGGTCCTGAGTTTGATCCCCGGTACCAAAAATAAATAAATAAATTTAAAACAAGGAAAAAGAAAGCATTCTGGGGCCAGGGATGGTTTCACACACCTGTAATCAAAGGTGCTCAGGAAACAGAAGGATCACAAGTTCAAGGCCAGCCTGGGCAACTTAGTGAGACCCTACCTCAAAATAAGGGGTAGAAATGTACCTCAGTTGGTAGAGCATCTCTGGGTTCTATCTTTGGTGCTCAAAAAAAAAAAAAAAAGCCATTCTGGGTCATTGGTTCATTTCCCTGGCGCCAAAACAACAGCAAGTCCATTCTGAATTTCAGTTGTATGTCAAGATTATTCATGTCAGGCCAGGGATTTAGCTCAGTGGTTCCACTGCCTGCCTTGCAAGCTCAAGGTTCTGAGTTCAATTCCTGGTACCAAAAAAAAAAAGATTATTCATGTCCTTGTCCTTCTAGAAGGTGTTTTATTGTCTTTGCTTGCTTAACAACACTGAAGACAAAGCATCATAGTATTATAGCATTCATCAAGCTATATGAGAGAGGGTGGTTGACAGTCAAAGATTACAAAGAAATCCTCACTGGGAACTGAATTGCATACCGTCATCTTTCTGAACTCATGGGAGTTTTGTTCCAGGATCTCCCTCAGATAACATAATCTGAGAATGCTCAAGTCCCTTATATAAAATGTCATAATTTGTATATAACCTGTACATATCCATCCCTATACTTTATTTATAATACCTAATTAATGTAAATATTATATAGATCGTTGTTATGCTGTTTAAGAAATAATGAGAAGAAAAGATGTCTACATAAAACATTTTTTTTAACAACCACAATTTAAAAACAAAAGATTTCCTATTTTTTGGCTGACTTGGCAGATGCGGAACCCATAGATACAGAGAACTGACTATATGTTACGTTCAAGGTTATCTCTAAATTTATTCTGATCCTAACAACATTATGATGCTAAAAAAAAAAATAACAATGCTTTTGCCAACCATGGTGGTACATGCCTGTGATCCCAGTGCTCTGGGAGGCTGAGGTGGGAGGGTCACAAATTTGAGTCCATTCTGGGCAATTTAGTGTCTTAAGAAGCTCCTATCTCAAAATAAAAATTAAAAAGGGCTGGGGAGGGCCAGGGATTTAGCTCAGTGGTTCCGCCCCTGCCTCCCAAGCCCAAGGTCCGGAATTGGATTCCCGGTACCAAAAAAAAAAAAAAAAGAGGGCTGGGATATAGTTCAATGTGAAGGTTTTGGATTAAATCCTCAATACCAAAAAAAACATTATATCTATCTAGGCCCATTTCTGGCTCTCTAGGTAAGAAGGACTATATCCTGTCTCTAGGGGAATTATTAAAGATGTTCAAGTATAAGATAAAGGTCACTTGGGAAGACATCCATCAGATAGATGATGTTAATGGTCCTTCAGGCTCTGAGATTGTACTTGACTTGTTGATAACAAGGAACATGCTATACTGATTATTTGCAAGTATCTGTCCATCTAAGTGAATTGGGTGACTTGCATGCATGGAAAATATCATTCTTATGTTCTCCCTTAATAGACTTTTCTTTCATGATAGGGAAGGTCAGCCTTTAAAGCTACCTGACACTAAGCGGACATTATTGTTTACATTTAATGGTAAGTGTTCTGGGTCCTGTTTGGGTTTTTAGCTTTCTGTGAGATGATCTGAAGGAGGGTATTGTTCCTTCCCAAGTGATAGCTGTAAAACTACATTAAAACTATGGGTTGGGGATGCAGCTCAGTGGCAGAGTACGTGCCTAGCATGTTCAAGGCACTGAGATCAATTCCTAATACTGCAAAACAAAACAAAAACTTCTTACGCTTGCTTATTGATTTCTGGATTTCTTCAAGAAGGTGACTGTTGGCTTGGTGTGGTGGTGCATGCCTGTAATCCCAGCACTCAGGAGGCTGAGGCAGGAGGATTGCCACGAGTTTGAGGCCAGCATGGGCTACATAGTGAGTTCAAAGCCAGCCTGAACTACATAGCAAGACCCTGTCTCAAAAACCAAAACCAAAAAAAAAGTCACTGTTGGGCTGCGGATAGAACTCAGAGCACTTACCTAGCATGTATGAGTCCCTGGGTTCAGTCCCCAACGCCATGCAAAAAATAAATAATAAAACCTTTCTTGTATTCTTTTATATATTTTAATTTCTATTTTTTGCTACATCTTAACTGCCCAAAAACCTTGGAGAAAGTCATCTAATAACACAAAAGGGGGGGGGGGGAGTTTGTTTACCCAGAGATGTTAATGATCCCATTAACTCAATAGGAAAATGGCTTTGTTTTCCAGTGCCTGGCTCAGGTAACACTTATCCAAAGGATATGGAAGCTTTGCTACCCCTGATGAACATGGTGATTTATTCTATTGACAAAGCCAAAAAGTTCCGACTCAACAGAGAAGTAAGCTCCAAAGTCTTCATTGCAAATTGGCACCTTTTTATTGATCTTTTTCCAAGAGGGGGAGCAATGATTCAGTGATTGAGTCTTTGCTAGTTGACTTGAAAGGTCAGATGGGAATAGTTTTATGAAAGAATGCTAAATGAAATTTTACTTTTGTTGGATAGAAATGGATTTCTTAAGAAAGACTTTATTTCTTGGTAAAAGGGCAAACAAAAAGCAGATAAGAACCGTGCACGAGTAGAAGAGAACTTCTTGAAACTGACACATGTACAGAGACAGGAAGCTGCCCAATCTCGTCGTGAGGAGAAGAAAAGAGCAGAGAAGGAGCGAATCATGAATGAAGAAGATCCTGAGAAACAACGAAGGCTGGAGGTAAGACAAATTGTTCTTATCATTGAAGTAAAACTAAGATTGTTATTATCAGATGGCTATTTGTCTCATGTTGGCTAATAATGGTAATTCTCTGTATAAATTCACACAAGCTAAAAATTTACTATTTTCTCAACATTTAGGACTTTTTGTCAGTTGAAATACTATAAGGAACAAGTGATTTTTCCTGTTCAAACCATGCTAGGTGAAGTTTGTGAACTGAAGATAATCTGAATTATACTTTTCTCCTAGCACAATCTCATTTTAAGCCAAACATAGTGGTAGATAAGATGTGGTTATAGAAGTTGAGAATTTAATATTTTTGTTCAGTTTTTTGTTTTGGTTTTGGTTTGTTTTTTTTTTTTGGTACCAGGGATTGAACTCAGGTCCTTGTGCTTGTGCAGCAGGTGGTGAAACCACTGAGCTAAATCCCCAGCCCTGTTTTGGTTGTTTTTGTGGTACTGGGGATTGAACCCAGAGACTTTACATTAATCTACATCCCTAGTCCTTGTTTTTGTTTTTATTTGCAAGACACTGTCTTGCTCAATTGAACCTTCTTTTTTTTTTTCATTTTTGAAGCTCACCCCCCTCATTTTTATTAGTACATGTTTTCAGTACATAATGTTTACATTCCTTGTGTGGAGTTGGTATATGTACATAACACATTTTAATTCCTTTTATTCATCCCCCTTTCCTCCCCTTTGTCTCCTCCCCCTTGTACTGGGAGTCGAACTCGGGACCTTGCGCTTGCCAGGCAGGCACAGCGCCACTGAGCTAAATCCCCAGACCTTCTCCCTCCATCTCTTTTTTTTTTTTTTTTTGGTACCAGGGATCGAACTCTCCCTCCATCTCTTCATCCCTTTCCATTTGAGAAAGATTTGTCTCCCTACTTTCTGTTATCCATCTTTTATTTTGATCTTTATATTTTGGGTTTCTCATCTAATAAAAAGCATGTGATATTTAAGCTTGTGTGTCTGATTTATTTCACTTAAGGTGCATCCATTTTTCTACAAATAACTCAAGTTTATCTTTATGGAAGAATAGTACTCCATTGTAAATACCACATTTTCTTTATCCATTTATCTGTTAATGGACATACAGGCTGCTTCCAACATTTAGCTATTATAAATTGTTCCGCTGTAAACATGGGCATGCATGTATCCCTGTCATGTGATGTCTTTTTTTTTTTTTTCATGTGATGTCTAACTCTTTCAGGAAGGCACCTAGAAAGAGAATAGCTGGGTCAAATGGAATTTCTAGTTTTAGTTTTTTGAGGAATCTCCATACTGATTTTTGTTTAATTTTTTTGTCTGGTTGATTTATTGTTGATAGTGGTGTATTGAGATCCCCCACTGTAATTATAGTTATGTTTACCTCATCTTTTTTTCGAGTAATACTTGTCTTATGAAGTTGGATGTGCGGTTGTTTCGTGCATATATGTTAATAATTGTCACCTCTTCCTGTTGGATTATTCTCTTAACTAATGTGTAGTGACCATCTTTGCTCGTTTTTTTTTTTTTTTTTTTTTTTCGGTACCCAGAATTGAATTCAGGACCTTGTGCTTGCCAGGCAGACACTGTGCCACTGAGCTAAATCTCCAGCCCCGTCTTTGAAGTTCATTTTATCTGAATATAGGATAACTACATCTGCCTTTTTCAGATTTCTTTTCCATGGAATCATATTTTCCATCTTTTTTTCTTCTGTAGTTTCTTTTTGGGTTAAATGTGTTTCTTGTATTGGCATACCATTGGATTTTCTTTCTTTCTTTCTTTCTTTCTTTCTTTCTTTTTTTTTTTTTTGTACTGGGGATCAAACTCGGGTCCTTGCACTTTCGGGGCAAGTGGTGGAACCACTGAGCTAAATCCCTGGCCTGATTTTATTTCTTGAGCCATTCTGCCAGTCTGTCTTTTGATTGAGAAATTGAGACCTTTCACATTAAGAGTTATTACTGATAGGTACTGACTTATCCTTGTCATTGCATTATTTTCCTGTTGCTGATTCCCTATCTTTCCCTTATGTTTAATCACTTGCCCTACCTAGTTTATTCATTCTAGTGGATCTTTTGTCATTTTTAGTTTCATTGTCTCTTTGTAGGATATCCTTGAGAATTTTTTGAAGTGCTGGTTTGGTGGTCATGAATTTCTTTAGGTGCCTTTTTATCTTGAAAATGTTGTATTTCTTCATCAGTTTTCAAAAATAGTTTTGCAGGATATATCAGCCTAGGTTGGAAATTGTTTTCTTTTAGGGCTTGAAACATTTTACTCAAAGCTCACCTGGCCTTGAAGATTTACGTTGAGAAGTCTCCTGAAATGGTAATGGGTTTCCCCTTACAAGTGATTCCTTGCTTTCTCTATAACTGCTTTTTAGATTCTGTTCTTCTTTTTTTTTTTTTTTGGTACTGGGGATGGAACTCAGGTCCTTGCACTTGTGCAGCAGGCGGTGAAACCACTGAGCTAAATCCCTGGCCCTAGATTCTGTTCTTGTATTGGACTTTCAGGATTTTGACTATGATGTGTTGTGGAGAAGTTCTTTTCTGATCATGGCTATTTGGAATTCTGTATGCCTTACTTATCTATGTGCTTTAAAGCCTTTTCCCTTATTTGGAAAGTTTTCTGCTATTATTTCATTAAACAGATTTTTTATGCCATGTGTGCTGTCCTCGGATTTTTCATTAATTCCAGTTAATTTTAGATTCATCCTTGTGTCATCTAGGAAGTGTTAGATCCATTTTCCATGTTCTCTGGTTGTTTTTAAGGTATCTTATTAATTGGTTACTGACAGCAGTCCTGACTTTTAATTCTGACAGTCCATCCTCACAATGGTCACTTCTGCTGTCCATGTGTGCTGTCCTCGGATTTTTCATTAATTCCAGTTAATTTTAGATTCATCCTTGTGTCATCTAGGAAGTGTTAGATCCATTTTCCATGTTCTCTGGTTGTTTCTAAGGTATCTTATTAATTGGTTACTGACAGCAGTCCTGACTTTTAATTCTGACAGTCCATCCTCACAATGGTCACTTCTGCTGTCCATTCGTTCAATAGAATTTTTAATCTCCTGAATTTCTATTTGAAGCCTTTTTATGGACTCTTGATTCTTTTCTATGCTGGTCATTCATGTTTTGCATAGTTTTGTTTAGCTCTGCTAGCTTTTTATTCGTGCCTTCTGTATACTTGCTGATGGCTTTATTTGGCTCAGTACCTGTTTAACTTGTGTCTTCTGTGAGCTTGCCAAATGCCTATTGATCTATTTTGTTATCTTTCCTGATAATCACTTTATATAATTTGGGTGTGTGGCTTTTGGTTTCATCCCCTTCAATGTCCCATGTATCAGTTTTGGGGAAGTTCAGAGTTTCTGGAAGCATGTTTGTTTGTTTGTTTAGTACCAGGGGTTGAACTCAGGACCTTGCTCTTGCCAGGCAGGCACTGCACCACTGAGTTAAATCCCTGGCCCTCTGGAGGCATTTTGTTGACTTGTCTTCTCATGTTTCTATTTTTTTGTTTATTTATTTGTTTTAGTGTGGAGGCTTGTGTGTTAATTGTAGTGGAAAGCTTTGTTTCTCATATGGAGACCTCTTTAGTTAATGTCTAATTTTCAGTGGTGTCCTCTGTTCATGGCTAACTTTTGGCCTTTATCTATGTCCTAGAATCCAACCACCTCCATTTACTTCCAGTGGCAGGTAGCAGCATATTTGGTTCAGTACCCAGTTTTCCGGGAATGGCCCACAGTATTATTAATGGCTCTAAGACAGTCAGATACTGACATCCCAAGAGACAATAGCTTTGTCACCTAGCTATAGTAATAAGATCAGCATCAATTACAGTGTCAAATGCAAACTGAGTACTGACGAGCCCTAAGGACCAATAATGTACTTCCCTTATCATAGTAAACAGATTTAGAGGGGCATGTTGCACATGCCTGTAATCCCAGCACTCAGGAGGCTGAGACAGGAGGACCTCCATGAGTTCAAGGCCAGTTTGTACTAGAGTGAAACCCTGATTCAAAAAAAAAAGAAGAAAAAACCCCAAACCCTATTAAAACTCAAGAGGGTTGGGGATTTAGCTCTGTGGTTCTGCCGCCTGCCTCGCAAGGGCAAGGTCTCGAGTTCGATCCCTGGTACCAAAAACAAAAAACAAAACAAAGAATTCAGTTTTGAGGATGTAGCTCAGCAGCACAGAGCTTGTCAGGCAAGTGTGAGGTCCTGAGTTCAATCCCTGGTACTAAAAGGAAAAAAAAAAAAAGAGATTGAGTCAAAGGGCTGGGGATTTAGCTCAGTGGTTCCAGCACCTGCCTCGCAAGCACAAGGTCCTGAGTTTGATCCCCAGTACCAAAAAAAAAAAAAAGAGAGAGAGATTGAGTCAAAGGAAAAATTACTGTGGTTTTGAATGAGTGGTTTTTTCTAAGATCTAGCCAGATACGATTTTTTTTCCATGTAGCAGTAGAGCCTATGGGTTTTTGTTTGAAGTACTCTACCTGCACCAGAGTCCCCTCTACATGTTCACCCCATCCAACTCAAGGAGCGTCCTTGCTCCTCTTCCTAGATGGGAAACTTGATCAGAGCTCTGGTCTCTGCTGAATGTAGATCTCGGGTCAGGGGTTCAAATGGACTGTTTTTGTTGGACAGTCAACAGGTCTGGTTGCTCTCTTCTCTCCCTGGGTGTTCTCATCCGGGATAAAGTTCATTGGTTAGTCTTCACTTCTACTGCCACGTGCCAAGGAGAAACTAAATGTAGATCAGGCTTGGAGTTGGTGGTTGGTTACATTTTGGAAGTGTGCCACATGTTCAGTACAGGCCTGCTTGCTCACACTGAGGGAAAGGCACTGTGAATCTGGGATAGGTCTGCTTTCTCGGGTCAGGAGAGGAGGACCGTGCATTCTATAGTTACTTCCATTGAGGAGTGGGGCCTGAACTTTCAATCCCCCTGCCTCAGTTTCCTAAAGTGCTAATGCAGCAGGAAACTGAATGGGATTCCCAGACAGACCACTCAAGCATGGAATTAGGAGCGAAAGTGGCTTTTATTAGCCAGTGGCTCAAGAAGGGACTTCTGTCCTCTCAAGAGCCCCAAATAGACATTTGTTCTTCTTTATATACCTGTTTTTACATCTATGAGTCTTAATTTCATTGGCGTTTCCCTAGGAATATAGAAAGCAGCATTTACACAAAACAGAGTAGTGGGGGGGGATAGTCAAAGAGTTTTGGCAGTACTTGGTTACTCAGTTACATTCTACAAAGAGCATAGTTACTTAGTTAACCCATGGTTGCCCAATTCTATACAGAAGGGTGGTTTCCTCTCACTGGGATTGCAGGCATTGCCACCACACCCGGCTGATAGTTTTGTTTTCTATTTTTTTACATAACTAGTATCTCAAACTTGAGCTTCTCAGGCTTTAGGTTTCAAACATAATCAGGTTCTGATACATATTTGCATGAAAGAAAATGCCATAGTCCAACTGTAAAACTTATAAATGCTGGCCAAAAAACACAAAGTTCTCAAAGTTGTTAATTTAAATGAGAATAATCTCAAGGAGAGAAAAAATTCCTTAGAGTGAAGAGAACCTGCTGCCAAGAAAATAGTGCTGTGTGGCACTGCAGTTGCCAGTAGAATCATTAATGCTGTTAGGTGAAGTGCCTGCCATACCAAAGTGCTGCCCCTTCTCTCTTGTGATATGTTTGATTTGGTTTGGGTTAATTGATGGGCGGTTTTCTCCTAAAAATTTAGCTTTGTTTATGTAGTCTTCTTTATAGATGAAAATGGCTTTTTAACATATAAATGTAAAGAATCTACACAGGAGCTGGGCACTGTGGTACACACTTGTAATCTTGCTGAGGCAGGAATATTGCAAGTTTGAGCCCAGCCTGGATAATTTAGTGATTTGGACTCTTGTCTCCAAAAAAAAAAAATTTAAAAATAGTTGAGGATGCAGCATTGTATGAAAGCCCTGGATCAATCAGTCAATCAATTGATCTATCTCATTAATAAGTAGTACTGGAAGTTTCTCTTGTTTTTTCTAGGATTTGAAACTACAGTGAGTTAAAAGAAAAGTAGGACCTGGAACTTAACTTGTGTTAGATTGTAAGCTCCTTGTGGATGTAAACCATTTATTTTCTTAGAACAACTACCTCTTGGTACAGTATCTGACCTGGGTACTTCTGAGAAGTCCAGTGAACTAAATGAAAAAAAGTCCCTCCCCCAAAAAGCTATAGTCAGTTTCTGACTTGAATGCTTCATTCATACAAATGAGATGGACTCTTAGCCCTTGCTATTACTGCTTTTTGTTTGTTTTGTTTTGTTATATATTTAATTTGAAAAATATAGAGAAAGATATACACAGAAGTTAAAATTACCCTCACTTGTAAAAATAATGTAACAGTTCTTCAAACAACTCTTCTGTTTCTCTGTCTATATGCCTAGTGTATATATCTTTTCCTAATGTAAATCATGTTAAAAAAGACTTTCCTAAACCTTTTTATGTTAAAAATGTAGTAGTCTTTCAAGAAAATGATGCCTTCTCATACTTGTGCTTTTTTTTTTATTTCCTGAGAAACAGTCCTAGTAAACAAGTCGCTGTGAATATATGTGTGTATCAATCAATATATATGTGAATAATATTTCTTCTAGAATTGTCTCCCTCATAAAATAAAAAATACTTAAGTAGATATGTAGGCATATATATTTATATACCTATTTCTAAAAACTTGTTTTTACAAAATAGAGTCTTGGGCCAGGGATTTAGCTCAGTGGTTCCAGCACCTGCCTTGCAAGCACAAGGTCCCGAGTTCGATCCCCAGTACCAAAAAAAAAAAATAGAGTCTCACTGTGTAGTTCAACCTGGCCTCAAACTCACAGTGATCCTCTTGCCTCCTGAGTGCTGGGATTACAGAGGTGTGCCACCAGGCTCAGCAAAAACATTTTTAATAGATATTACCAATAGGTACTGGTTTATACTTTTAGCTGTATATGAGAGCTCTTATTCATGTATACTTCCCTCCCCACCAGGACTCAGGACTTTCCGCTTGCAAGGCAGTTGTAGTGCCACTGAGCGAAATCCCTGGCCCATTCACTTATATCTTTGGAAAACTCTATCAGCATTTTTAAGGTTGTGATTTTTGATAGTGAGGAAATGGCTTCTCATGTATTTTGCATTTTGTCAGTTATTATTGAAGGTGAACATTTTTCATATGTATTGACCTAAGCAAAATACCTCTCAAATATGTTAGCATAAATATATATTTCCATTTGTGTGTGTAATTTTTTTTTTTTTTTTGAGACAGAGTTTTGCTATGCAGTTAAGGCTGGCCTTGAATTCACTTTGTAGTCCAAATTGGCCTCAAATTTACAGCAGTCCTCTTGCCTCAGTCTCCCAGGTATTGGGATTATAGGCGTGTGCCACCACACCTGGCCATGTTTTTTTTTTTTTTTTGAAACAGTGTCTTATGAAATAGTTCAGGCTGGCCTTGACCTTCTGGGGCAGGCCTTAAACTCACAACCCTCCTGCCTCAGCCTCCCAATTGCTGGGATTACAGGCATGCATCACCCCAACCATTTAACATAAATATATTTCTTAACCATGGTACTGTATTTATTCTGTGTATCATTAGTTTTATATATGGGTATAGTATACAATATAATGTGGGAAGTAGGGATGAGTAGGCTGGGGGAGGGATGAATATGGTTGAGATAGAAGTAGGGATGATGAGAGAGTACCTTGGCCATCTTATATAACTTCCCTAGAATAGTATAGATTTTGCTATTCATTTGCTAATAGGCCTTCTCAAGAGGCAATAGCACTGCCAAAGGAGGAAGGTTATTTCCTGCCTTTGGAATTCAAACTCACAATATATTTTCCCATACAAGTGGCATTAACATTGATCGTTCAGTTCTTCATGCTACTTACACGATAAGACAGTTGTGAATGGATAAACATTAAGGCTTACACAGCAGTATAGGTAGATAATCCTTGTCACTTAGTGTGGGAACCTAACAGTAGTTCCCAAATCAGGAATTTACAAATTACCCTTTTAAACAAAATTTATATTAACAAAAGCTGTATATATTACATGCTTCTCTTTTTTCTTCTTCTTGTCTTGATCCTATACCAGTTGAGAAGTATATTTGTCAGGCTATTTCTACCCAAATTTCCTTTAGAAAAAAATGAAGTTTGAAATTGTTTCTGAAAGAAGTTTCAATTAAATGTGACCATTAATGACCAAAAATAAAGTCATAATTTGTCATGGCTAATCATAATAACCTGAAGTGTCTTCCTCTTCTGTGTAACCTAATTCTTAAATAAAAATACAACAGAAATTCCCAGTTGAACTTTCTGTACTAAAATACTGTGCTCAGATATGCTTGTTTCTACTAATATAAAGAGATTTATAGTGAATGGTATGGTCAAAGAGGATTCTTAAGATTTTCTGAACTTGAAATACAAGGCCCCGTCATACTTATTGGCTCAGTGTTTCCTAAGAATATGAAAAGTCAAACTAGAATTATAAAACATGGCTAAATATAGTGGTTAGTTTATGTCTAAATTGAGCTCTTTGTTGCCTTTGCTTTATTTCAAGCTAATGTAATTTTCATTCACCAGCATGGGTACTAGCAATTATTTTATAGCAATCTGGGGGGGGGGGCTACCAGGGATCGAACTCAGGACCTTGCGCTTGCAGAACCACTGAGCTAAATCCCCAGCCCCAACAAAGAACTTTTTAATCCTGAAAGCAGAGTTGAAATGGAAAAGTCTCTAAAACAGATGGAAGATGTCTTGAAGGCAATTACAGACCAAGCTGTGGGAGATTGAATCGAAATTGTCCTTTACCGACTACAAGAGCTAAACTCAGTTCCAGGTCCACCTCTCTTATTCTTACAGGAGAAGATGTGTAGAAGAACTTTTGCAGCTGAGCTTTCTGGATTGTGCCCCACATTGGAATTTTAAAACTAGTTTATGATACTTGCTGGAATTGGAATTTAGGAATTTTCATTTTGATAAGAAACTGGGATTTTTCTGAACTGTTTTCTATGTCAAAATCATTATTTCTACTTTTATAACTTTATTTCACCTTTAATACTTGGAATAATATTGAATAGTAAGTGGTAAGAACTTAGTTTTTTCCACCTACTGTGAAGTTGGATCTTTGAAAACTAGTGCTGTAAGCTTTTTGGAAAAACTGGTTAAATTATTTATTATAATTCTTTGTAAACTTGTCTGAGAACAGAATAGCATATATATAGTAGGATTCCACTTTATGCTTTTTATGGTACTATATGTTTAAAAAAATCTGAAAGAATACTTAAGATAGTCATGGTTATTTCTGGGGCTGGGATTCTGGGGGAATTTTTGGTTTTTTGTTTTTCATAATGTAAGACTTATAAAAGTCTTACATTACTTACTATAAAGTTAGCATATTTGTTTTTGTTTTGTTTTGGGAGATTTTTTTTCTGGTTTTTTGAGATAGCATCTCGCTACGTATTTCAGGCTGGCCTTGAACTCACCATGTAGCCCAGGCTGGCCTCAAACTCATGGTGATCTTCCTGCGTCAGCCTCTCGAGTGCTGAGACTACAAGCATGCATCACCACACCTGGCTATAATTAGCATGTATTATTTTTATAATCAGGAAGAGAATAAAGATTAAAATTTTTTAAAATCTATTTATGCTGCAAGCCTAACTTTTCAAATAATAATATAAGAAATATTCTTTTGATTTTTTTTTTTTGTACCGGGGATCAAGCTTGATTGTTCTTTTTTTTTTTTTGGTATCGGGGATCGAACTCGGGTCCTTGCGCTTGAGACAGGTGGTGGAGCCACTGAGCTAAATCCCTGCCCCCCCCCCCCACTTGGGACCTTGCGCTTGCGAGGCAGGTGCCAGAACCACTGAGCTAAATCCCCGGCCCTAGATTTTATTTTTTTAATGTGTGCTTCTGACTTAGTTTAGACATTCTCTCTTTCTCTTTCCCTGACCCCCAGGAAGCTGCTTTGAGGCGTGAGCAAAAGAAGCTGGAGAAGAAGCAAATGAAAATGAAACAAATCAAAGTGAAAGCCATGTAAAGAAATCCCAGAGATCTGAGTCCTAATGCCACCTGTATGCTCTGAGTTTATGGAAAACAAAAAACCGGAGTCCATCTCATCTTAAATTTCAAACATTCTTGGCAATTGGGAAATCATATTTCATCATCTATTCTGCTGTTGGTTTGAAGTTTTATAGAGGTTCTAGACACATTGAAAGGGCTCTATTTCTGTATTTTTCTTCTAGATAAGCAAATTATTTTGGTTATTTTATAAAAGTGATGTATAAAACATGTAGTTTTAAAATATAACATGAATCAGCAGTGCTTTTAGTACTTCAGTGTTTGAAAAATATGAAATTTATGGATAAATAATTAGTTGGTTTTTGTTTAAACTGGGCAATTGGAACAGCTATGGACATTGACTCTTCAACCAAGATTCCACAAATAATTATTGGAATTGCACAATAAACATTGCTTGGTGTTTTCCTCTGTGTCTACATTAAACTTGTGCAGAAGTAAAATTTAGAACACTATGTGGTGATGAAATTTCAAGAACTTAATACTGTATATGTTTTGTAGGTGGGAGGGACTGGTGACAGTATTATAGGAAGTCTATAGGTGATAGGACACTGATGTATATGTCATGGAAAACTAGGGATGGCTAGTAGAGGAGTAAGTTTTCTTCCTGCCTGATAGTATGAATTAATGACAATGTGAATGCTATATGTTAAGTGGTTATATGTGTATTTTTCTTGAGCCACAAATGCATGGAAAATTAACTGCTTCACCCAGATCAGCAATCAGAGCATCGGTCTGTGTGCGGTCACATTTTTTCTTCTCGGGCACTGCAACCTGTTGGATGTTCATGGAGAAGCTATATTCTCTGTATTATGGCTGTACCTTTGCTTCTCCCTGTACATTGCTCTCTTCCACTGTTGAGGCTGGTTATGGTCTTTCAATGAAATAGCCATAAGTATGCATAAATATACTTTTTTAAATGAGCTTTCCTAAAGTATTAAGAGCTCTTTCTGCCTCTTGAGGAAGAAACTCTCAGGGGAGAGGCCCATCTATCTGCACAAGCATTTGTCTTGTTCAGATCTCTGCATTTTATAAATGCTTCTTACTAGGAAAGCATTTTTGAAATTACTCCTTATACCAGGTAATTTTTGCTGGGGATTGGAAAGCATTGGGCTTTTTTGTGGGTATTGTGGGTAGTGGGGTTTTCTTTGTTGATGCTTTATGTGCAAGTCTGAAGCAATAACAATGAGTTGCTGTGAAAACAGCATGTGCTGCTGTCTCTGTAGCTGCTTGGGAACTTTCCACATGGGCTTTTTCCAGGTTAAAACAAGTATGTAAACTGGGAGATGTAAATGTAATAATTTTTAACAGTTCATAAATTTAAGTTATTATAGTGACAAAAATAACACAAAATTTGATTACTTTAAAACAATAGAATTCTAGATTAGAATTGTTTTACAAACCTTTAAAATACATTTTAGAAATCAAAGTTGATATGCTTAGCTATCTTTTGAGTAATATAAGCTTTCTTAAAGTCCCACACATTTGAACCATGGCAGCTAATTTTGTATTTAAGCATTCATATGAACTACCTATGGACATATATTAAACTGATTGACAAAATCTGAGTGCCGCCTTGACTTTTCTAGAGTTGCCCTAACAAGAGTATACTTCCATAGGAAGGTTTTGATCATTAAAAGTCAGCACTGAAACTCTTCCTTAAAAGAGTTTATTTTGAATATTCTCTCTGTTGTTACCATCACTACTTTAGAGTGTTTTATATTCTTAGTATATGTTATATTCTGTTACATATTATTAATGGGCTCCTGCGTACTGATCCTATGCTAGTCAGCTTTCTGTTACTGTGACAAAATACCTGAGATAATTAACTTAAAGGAGGAAAGATTTGTTTTAGCTCAAAATTTCAATAGTTTTCTTCATGGTTTCTTTGCCCCATTGTTTTGGACCTGTGGCAAGGCAGACATCACAGTGGGGAGCATGTGATGGAGCAAAGCTGCTCACCTCGTGATGGCCAAGAAGCAAAAAGAAAGTGAGGAAGGGCTGCCAATATCCCCTTAAAGGGCATTCCCCCAGTGATCTGACTCCACTACGCCTAAACCCCTCCCAAAAGCACCACAGGCTGGTAACCAAACCTTCAACACCTTCATGGTCTTTTGGGGACATTTACAATCCAAACTGGCCCTCCTCTTAGTTTTAGATACCATTGTCTTTCCAGTGAGTGAAAAGGACAAAAAGAGGAGGCTGTTCACTGTCACATACTAGAAAAATCACTACTAAATCCTGCAATCTCATCTTCATTGCCTGAGCACTCAGCAGTGCCAAAGTAAGCCCTGGACCATAAGACAGACCTGCCTTTCAGTTTTGATAAAACCAGTGTTTTTACTTTGGGCAAGTCATTAACTTTTTTGAGTCATTGCATTCATTCTACAAAGTGAAAGTAGTTATTGTTTTCCTTACATACTTCACAGGTAGTTCAAAACTAACAGGTAATATGTGTAAAATTGTTTGCAAATTCTAAAGCACTCTACAAAGGTATGGTATCATTTAAGACTATTCTTCAAGCGGTATATTGTTTTATTCTTTTCTTTCTCCCAATGGAAACCAAGCAGATCCTTTCAGAGTTTGTGTGTATGTGTGTGTGTGTCCCCAGCCCTGTTTTTTGAGATAAGGTCTTGCTGTGTAGTTCAGGCTGACCTCAAACTTGTGGCAATCCCTCGAGTCTCCTGAGTGCTGGGATTATAGGTGTGTCTGTCGCTTTCTCTACACCTCCCTCCCCCTGTACTGGGGCATAAACCCAGAGCCTTGGCACTGAGCTTCATCTCCATCCTTTTAAATTTTGAGACAGGATCTCACAAAGTTGCTAAGGCTGGGCTGTAGCTTGTGATCCTCCTGCCTCAGCTTCCCATAGTGCCCAGAATACAGGCATGTGCCACATGCCTTGCTCAGAATTCCTTAACTTTATCTGCAAAAATTGTCAGAGTATTTTTTGAGGAAGAGGGAAATCATTTATGATTGTTTCTTTAGCAATAGGAAATCTGACACCCTCAAGCACCAGCTGTGGAACTCCTTTCTTTTGACGAAATTTAGACCAAAGAAAAACATGGATATTCTCATACCTTCCATCCAATAGAAATTGGCAGTGTGAACATTATTCAGAGGTTTGTACAGGATTAATTTGATCTGGTGAGGAGGGGTGGAATACTGCATTTCATTCTCACAGATTCTTTTTCCTCACTGTTCCTGCCTCCATTTTGAATGATACAAATTACATACAAGGGAGAAAAATTTTGCAGAAGAGTAAAAAATATTTTCGCAATTTCTGATGTTTAGTGATCAGCAAAAGATTTCATTAAACTCTGTAGTGTTTGTACAAGCTGAATGCTATCTCCTCATCTACCTGAAGTGAGAGGTAGTATTGCTTTCAGAAGAAAGCTAATATTTTTCCAGTAGGAGACACTTGCTTCTATGCTACTGTACCCCTTTATTTATTATTTTATTTCCTGAGAAGAGGGTCTCCCTATGTTATCTAGACTGATCTCAAATTTGTGGGCCCAATGGATCCTCTCACCTCAGCCTGCCCAGTAACTGGGACTATAGGCATTCACCATCATGAACCAGCTACAACTATACCATTTTTAAATGGATATTTTAATATTTATTGGATATTTTATTGCTACCTTCATCTTTTAAAAATAACTCTCTAAATTCACCTAATGGGTTTATTCAAAAACTAACTTTTTTTTTTTTTGGTACCGGGGATTGAACTCGGGACCTTGCGCTTGTGAGGCAGGCGGCAGAACCACTGAGCTAAGAAAAACTTAACTTTTCGAGTTCAATCCCCGGTACCAAAAAAACAAAACTAACTTTTAAGATGTATTTGGGGGATGGAGATTTAGCTCAGTGATTCCACCGCCTGCCTTGCAATTGCAAGGTCCCGAGTTGGATCCCTGTACCAAAAAAAAACCCCAAATAAAATGTATTTGGTTGGTTGGTTGGGTTTTTTTGATGCAGTTGGGGTTTTTTTTTTGAAGTTCAGGCTGGTCCTGAACTCACTATGTAGCCAGGCTGGCCTCGAACTCACCACAGTCCTCCTGCCTTAGCCTCCCAAATGCTGAGATTATGGGCATGTACCACCATGCCTGGCTTTTAAAATGTATTTAAAAGTCACCCCAGGGTATGAGTGACACAGACATAGGGTCTCTTAAGTTGCAAAGACTGGACTCCTGCCTCAGCTTCCCAGGTAGCTGGAATTAGAGGCATGCACCATAGCACCCACCCCACCCAGTCCTTTTAAGTATTCCTTTTCAGTTGGGCAGGGTGGCACATACCTGTATCCCAGGACTTTGGGAACCTGAGGCAGGAGGATCATAAGTTCAAGCCTAGCCTAGCCTAGCCTGGACAATTTAGTACCTTAGCAAGACTGTCTCAAGAGCAAAAAGGGCCCGGGCATTTAGCTCAGTGGCACCTCACCTGCCTCACAAACACAAGGTCCTGAGTTTGATCCCTGGTACTGGAAAAAAATAAGTAACAAAAAAAGAGCTGGGACGTGAGGAGGTAGATCAGTACAAAGGCTCTCAGTTCAGTCTCTAATACTGAAAAAAAAATCTGTTTTGTGGCAGTTACTTGATAATTAGATACTACATCTTCCTGAGTTGTTTTATCAATTTTGGTTGAGGGAAAACTCAACTGCTTTTTAAAAAAATTACATTTGGGGGGCTGGGGATTTAGTTCAGTGGTTCCACCACCTGTCCCAAAAGCACAAGATCCTGAATTTGATCCCTGGTACAAAAAAAAAAATTACATTTGACATTTAAATACATAATTTCTTCTGCATATTTTTCTTTCCTATAGCTATGTCACTTAGCAAGGTTGTAGGAAAGCTAGAATTGAAGCCAATTTTCTGTTTCAGGAAAAAGCACTGCAACTAGGTGTGGTGGTACACACCTATAATCTCAACACTCAGGAAGCTGAGCCAGGAGGATTGATTCAAATTCCAGGCCAGCCTGGGCTCACCCTCCCCTCAGTCAAAAAAAGAAACACCTGGATTTGAAGGCAGAAGTCCAATGCTTGTTGTTTCTTTTGTGAGGTGCTGGGAGCCAGATGTGGCACACCTCTATAATCCCAGAACTATGGGAGGCTGAGGCAGGAGGATCACCAAGTTTGAGCCTTCCAGGGGCAACTTAGTGACTTAGCAAAATCCTGTCTCAAAATTTAGGGGCTGGGGCAGGGCTCAGTATTCAGATTTTAGGTTCAATCCCCAGGATCTCATGCATGTTAGGCAAAGATTCTACCACTGAGCTGCACCCTAGTCCTGTCTTACTGTTTTAACAAGTCTATTTCCTCATCTATAAGTAGACATAATTCTCTCCCTTTTATAAATTAGGTGTTTGAAAGTTCACATTAGATGTGTAATACGCTTTGAGATATAAAATGCTGTACAGATTAATTCTATTCAACCTGTTCTACACATCAAACATATTTCCCTGTTTAGCTTGAGTATTCCTATAACTTTATTTTTCAGAAGAGGCTGGTGTGGGCTAGGGACTTAGCTCAGTGGTACCAAAAAAAAAAAAAAAAAAAAAAAGAGGCTGGTGTACTTAGTTTAAACTGAATACTCGATTAAAAACAAACAGCCAAGATCTTCACTCCATCCATCTCCATTCCTCCAGGCTTTAGGCCAGTTTTAGAAAGCTCTCGAAACCATGAAGACTCTAACCCTTACAAGTCAGTGAGAAACATTAGGGAGCTTGCATGACATCCCAGGCACATAACAAATCAAGAGCAAAGCAGGAAAAGACATACTCTGAAAATTTTGAAAGTTGACCTTTTCTTACACTGTTCTGTTACTTGGATTGGTATGTGAGAGATCCTGTTGTAAGGAAAACTAAAGCTAATATAAATTTGAACTTTGAAACCGTAGTAGCAGTCTAGCCCAAAAGATTCTCAGAGTAACTTTGTGAATAGTCATCCGCTCAGTAAAATCTTTTAGTCTCCTTCACTGATTTAGAAATTTAACATTTTGCTAGAACATGCCATAGCCATCTGGGTGTAGCGGTACAAACCTATAGTCCCAGTTACTCAGAAGACAGGCAGGGCTGCAAGCTTGAGGTAGGCCAGCGTAGGGAATTTAATAAAAAAATTTTTTGTACCAGGAATCGAACTCAGGACCTTGTACTTGTGAGGCAGGCACAGTGCCACTGAGTTAAATTCTCAGCCCAGAAACTATCTTTTTAAAAAATGGTTAAAGTGCTGGTGATGCTCAGTGGTAGAGTACTTGCCTAGCATGCCAAGGCCCAGGGTTCCATCCCCAGTACTACAAATGAAAGGAAAAAAAAAAAATGTATCATTGCTACTAGTTATTTAAACAGATGGAAAGTATTCCCCATTGTAACTGCTCCAAGAAGTTTGACATTTCAAGCACTGTCTTCTCTAATACAGCATTTTTAATTACAGAGGTCACGTGAACTCCAAGGAATTTTACCTCTTTTTCTGCTACTATCTTGCTTTGTGAATTTACCAAGTTTGCTACTAGGAGAGGCATCTTATTTTGAAAATGAGACAATGTGAGGACAGTGCTTTGGAAAATTAAAGAGAAGATAAGATTAAAGATAATAACAAAGGGGTGTGTGTAAAATCAAAGGAGACCTTCAAGTACTTGAGTATGGCAGAATCCAGTTTCAGTGGTGTATTTCCATCTGTCCCTGTTCTGATGTAGCTGCCCTTCTTCCCCATTTTGGAAGTTAAGACTACAATAAATCTGTGTCAAGGGTCAGGGCTTGGAAAAGATAATTCATTACTTGATAGTATATATCCATTTGGGGGCCCCTCACCCCACAGTGAATGGAATAACTAAAAAACCTAATCTCAGTTGGGTATCATGGCTTGCACCTATAATCTCAAGACTCTGGGAGGGTTAGGCAAGAGTACTGAGTTAGAGCCCAGCCTGGGTAATTAAGAGACGTAGTGAGACTCTTGTCTAAACAAATCCAAAACCATACAAATCAGACACACCTGAGGATGTAGCTCAGTGAGAAGGCCCTGGGGCTCACTCCCCAATATGATGGGGCAGGCAGAACTACAAAACAAATCCCCAAAACCCTAGTCTCACAAAAGGAGTCTTGCTCCGTCATAGTAATTGCTTTATTTCTTGGGCCTGTCATCCTTTGGCTTGGGCAGTTTCCCCATCAAGGCAAACCTAGGTTCTGCAATCATAGGTTCTGCAAACCGGGCAACTCAGTTGTGAGGAAAGATTTAGGGACAAAAGGATGCAGAAGGGAGAGAAATGATACTTCTCACTAGTTCAGCTATTACCCCCATTTTACAGATAAGGAATCTTGGGGACACAAAAAGGGTGAGTTTCTATCTTTGCAGTGGTGCTAGATTGCCTTTTTTCTTTTTGGTACTGAGGATCGAATTCGGAACCTTGCTCTTGCAAGGTAGGCAGCGGCACCATTGAGCTAAACCCCTGGCACTGCAGTGGTGCTAGACAGGCCAAAGTGAGGCATGTGGGATTTCTAAAGAAAGTGCCAGAGTTTAAATGTTTCCATTTAAGCTCTACCACATTAAATGACTTAAAAATTTTGTTTCTTTAAAGTAGCCAAGTCAGCAGTCAGAGGTGGTTTGCTTTCTCTATACCTTGCTTTCCCCTATACCTTTCAGCCCTACAATCACCCGACTTTTCCTTCTTGCTTCTACTTGGCTGGAGGCTCTGAGGAGCCCTCTTAGGATCCTGCAGGGTTGTAAACAAGCTAGATCTGCTTCCAATACACTTGTGGAAACGGACCCTCTCCGAGACAGAATGCACCCAAGTGTGAGCTGCATAGAAACGGATGAGAGGAGGGACTCTGGGTGCAGAAATTTGGGCACACCGCCTCCGGGAAAACGAGCGAGGTTGGCACCGCCAATATCGGGGCGGAGCTTCCTCACCCACTCCTGGTGGGCCCTGGCGGGGCGGGGCGGTGCTCTACACCTCCTCCCGTCCTTGAACTGCGCATGGCACGTTGCGTACTTCCCGCCCAGCAACCGGCCTGACTGCTGCGCGACCACTAAACTGAGGAGGCGGAGCCGAGACCGGGTCGGAGCTACGCGCCGACTGCTGGACCAGGTACCGGGTGGCGGGTCCGCCTGGTGAGCTTCCCAGAGTAGTCCTTCCTGCCCGGACGCCGAGGCCATCTCCTGAGTGGCAGGCCTTCGTCAGAGCGGCCCTCACCCCTCGCCCTCGCCCTCCACAGGCCCCATATATAACCCGCATCCTGGGTTCCCTCAGTGAGGGGCCTCGGTAGGGGCAGAATAGGCTTGGGCCTGGCCGGGAGATGCGGGAGCTGAGCTGACAGGCGAGAGAGGGGAGCTCCCGCCTTCCTTCCCGACCCCTGACCCCAGGTAGAAAACCTAGGGCCAGGTGTCATTTTGTCCTGCCCAGCAAAGTCGCGGCATCCCAGTGTTGGTCTTCCCCCCTCTCCACAATCTCATCTGAGGCTGGACAGGCAGCAGGCCAAGCCCCCATAAGGACGCAAGATCTAGGTGACTCCTTGAATCAGCCAAAACGGAGAGCTTTTAATTGTCTTGTAGTTGTGGGACCGGAGAATCTGGAGAGTGAACAGGAGGAAAGAAGAGTGGTTAAATTAAAATGTTTATAGATTTCAGGAAATGGAGAACTAACCTCTCTGCTCAGACTTTTGCTAAGATTCATACATACTTTACCTGCCACCCTCAAGAAAACCCAGTGGAATTGGTCCTCTTATTGTATTATCCGCTGAAGTAGAACTACGTTCCAGTATGTAGATGGTTCTACATGGGCTGATTCATACTTTCGAGAGACACGAAAAGACTTTTTTTTTTTAGACAGGGTCTTGCTATGTAGTTCAGGCTGGTCTTGAACTCACTGTGTAGCTCAGGCTGGCCTCGAACTCATGGTGATACTCCTGCCTCCCCCTCCCATGTGCTGTGATTACAGATATCCATCACCACACCCGGGCTTTTAAACATTTTTTAAATTTTTACTTTTTGAGACAGGGTCTCACTGAGTTGGTTAAGCTGGTCTTAAACTCACTATGTAGCACAAGCTGACCTCCCGAACTCAAGTGTTGGGATTATGGGTGTGCTCCACACCTGGCCCAAGACTGTTCCTGGTCCCTGATGGCAAAAACAAATTTCACTAGCTGCCTCAGGCCATGAGCCTGTTCATCAATTAGTTAACAGTGCTGAACTGGTCATATCTGTTCCTCTTATGGTAGCCAGGTTTCTTAGAGGTATTTTGGCTCAAATTCAGTATTTGCAGTTGTGACTCCAAACGTGGAGGAAGTTTAAAGAACAAGTGACGAAAATAGAATGGAAAAAATTTAAGCCAAATAAATTAATTCTTTCTGTACTGTTTGACACCTGGTCAGCCACATTCGCTAATCAAGGTAGTATCTTCTCAGTCATTTTTCTACACCCAGGTTTAAAACTTCTCTTGTCATTTTGGAACACTCTCTAAATCATTCAAGAAATCTTACTTTGAAAAAGACTTAATCAGTCTTTACGACTTCTTTGCATGACTTTGAGCATGTAACTTCCCTAAGCTTTACTTTCCTGAACTGTAAAATGGAGGATGATGCTGGGTATGGTGGGATGTGCCTGCAGTCCCAACATTTGGGAGGCTGAGGCAGGAGAATCACCACATGTCCGAGGCCAGCTTGGACTACATATTGAGTTGAAGGCCAGCCTGAACTAGTGAGACCTAGTCTCAAAAAGGGGGGGGGGGGTAGGGATTTAACTCAGTGGTGCCGCCGCCTGCCTGGCAAGCACAAGGTCCCAAGTTCAGTCTCTGAAAAAGGAGGATGATAGTACTTATTATGAGCTGCTTTCTGTGATTAGCACAGTTTGAGGAACATACATAATAAGTTTGCCATAAATGTTGGCTACTTGCATTATTTTTACTGTTAATTTAATATCCCTGGGGCACAGTAGCCCCTGAGTATGCAACAATGAACTACATTCATTCCCTGCCTTTGTGGAATTGCTATACTAGAGGAAGAGTTAATCAAGCACTTAAAGAATGGTATGTATGTGAGTTAAATGAGTTGGGGAAGAGAGAACAGTCACTCTTAGAGCTTTAGCTGCTGAAATCCAAGGCCACACACTCTGTAATTTCTCGTAACTGAATTCTCTAACTGAATGCTATTTCCTTCTGGAATATATACTTTTCAAGCTCTGTATGATTTTTTTTTTTTTTTTGTACCGGGGATCGAACTCAGGTCCTTGAGCTTGCACAGCAGGCAGTGAAACCACTGAGCTAAATTCCCGCCCCAACCTCTGTGTGATTTAAAACTTTTGCTCATCTTTCCACCAAAGCTACTTCAGTTGTTTGCTTTCCTCTTTCTGCTATTGATACACTGTTCTTTCTCCGATCACTAGAATGCAAAAAATTTGGAATCATCAGTTAGTTGTCCACAGGTAGGATGGGCTATCTGATAAGGTAGTAAGTGTCTGGCACAGAAAGATTTCAAGCAGGGGTTAAAAAACTATATATCCATACATTTGTAGAAGATATTCTCCAAAGGGTGGAAGATGGGCTAGATGACTTGTAGTGTTCTTTCTCACTACTCTATACTGTATTTATTTTATTCTTCCTTCTCTCCAATACATCTATTTCTTAATGGTCCCAACACCACAGGTTCTTAGCACAAATGTAGTCTAGGATAATTGTTTTCTAACTGGCATTCTTTTATCTGTCTCCTTCCCCATTCCTTTGCAGAGGAACATTCCTTAGAATATTTCTTGGAATAAGACTTCTCAAAAAAAAATTTTTTTTTTTTGCTACCGGGGCTTGAACTCAGGCCTTTGGGCTTGCGAGGCAGGCACAGAACCACTGAGCTAAATCCCCAGCCCCAAGACTTCCCAAACGTTAATGTTCACATATCTGCAGCATTGGTACCGAGGAGAGTGTTATGACCAGGCCGCATTCTAGATCTTCTGAATCAAAAATCTGCATCTTAACAAGATCCTTAAATGATCTCATGCACAATAAAAGTTGAGAGACCCCGTCTTAGCCTACTGTTGTGTGTTTGTCCTCTTTCTGTTCAAAATCTACAGTCTCTTCCTCTGGCTTGCTGAATAGAATCCATTACTGTAGCATGCACTGAAGGGTTGTTTGTTGTCCTTATATACGTAGAGTACTGCTTCAGTAATTGCCCTCACATTAAGTGGAGAGTATATGTCAACACACCTCTGTACATTAGGTCATTTATTCAGTATTATTGAGTGTCTACTCTATGGCAGGCACTATTGTAGAAGCTCAGAGAGATACCTTTGAGCAAGTTAAAGCACGTACCAAATATCAGTAGTTTGTACTATTTCTGACTTGAAATTCCCAGTTTCTGTATGTTCCATTTGACATTTTACATGTACTGCGGCTCATAATAATCTTTCCCTTTACTGAACTCTGTAAGGTTTCCTATCACTCATTTCTATGTGTGCATTTTCCTGTCCTGCTATTTATGTGTCTTGCTTCTACAACTAGCTTGCAAGCTCCTTACTTTCCAGGAATGTGTCATATGTTTTCTACCTTTTTTGTATAAAGACCAGGAACCAGGGCCCTGCCAAGAGCTGCTCACATTTAAGGATAACAAGCTCTTCATGGTTATCAAGTCCTGTCCCCAGCGTGCACTCTGGGTTTTTCAGATTAGCTAGAGGTGGCACACCCTTTTTGTGTGTGTATTTTTTTGGTACCAGGGATGGAACTCAGGTCCTTGCCCTTGTGCAGCAGGCGGCAAAACCACTGAGCTAAATCCCCAGCCCTAACCCTTTTCAAGTCTTAGTGTACACATCTCTTAATGTAAGATGATAGTTATTCTATCAATGCTCTTAATGTAAATAAATATCACATCCTTGTGCTGATACTTAGAGACAGTATATGGAAAGTGTGTATGATTTAGTTGTGCTAGTTAAGATTAATGCCTTTCTTTTTTTTTCTGCAGAATGTCAGTCATTGCCTCAGGTAGCAAGCAGTAGAATCTTTTAAATAAATAATTGATTCAGGAGCTCCAATGGCGCAATCAGTTAGTGTGTGGTACTTATACAATAATTGATTCTGTCTGCTAAATACCAAAACTATTTCTGGGATGGGTATGTAGCTCACTGGTAGAGTACTTGTTTACCATGAGCAAGGCCCTGAGTTTGATTCCCAGTACACAAATAATAAATAAATATTTTTTACATTTCCTTATCAATATTGCTTTGATAATGTATTATAGTGTTATTTTTTTCTTTTTTGCTGAGATATTGGGGATTGAACCCAGAGCCTTCACACTGAGATAATCCTGTTGTTTTATTGTTTTTTTATTTGAGAAAGGGTTTTACTATGTCCTATATTGACCAGGCTGGGATCAACTTGATGTTCTCTTGCCTCAGCCTCCCAGAGTACTGGGATTAGGCATGCATCACCATGCCCACTTGAAGTATTCTTCAATAAAATATATATTCAATAAAAGTGGATATAGTTCTGAATGTTATATCATCCATCTGTCTTCTCCTTTTATTTTGAATTTATATTTTTAGGAAAATTTGAAGGCATCAGTGATTATTTTTCCTGTGGTACTGTAGATTGAACCCAGGGTCTCATGCATGCTAGGTAAGCTCTCTACCATTAAACTACATCCTCAGCCCTTTTTGAAATTTTTTTTTTTGGTACTAGGGATCGAACTCAGGACCTTGTGCTTGCTTGCGAGGCAGGCTCAGTGCCACTGGCCTCTGTGTAATTCAGGCTGGCCTTGAACTCACTATGTAGCCCAAGCTGGCCTCAAACTCAGTGACCCTCCTGCCTCAGCCTTCCTCCTCCTGCCTCAGCCTTCCTCCTGCCTCAGTCTTCTGAGTGCTGGGATTATAGACGTGAACCACCATACCCGGATCCCTTTTTAAAATTTTGAGACAGGATCTCAATTGCCCAGGCTGGGATTACAGGTGTATGCTGTAGCATCTGAGAAGCAGATGATTTTAATGTCATAACAAAAGTTTATGGTGGTATACACCTGTACACAGGAAGATTGCCGTGAGTTTGAATCCAGCCTGGACTACATAGTGAGTTCAAGGCCAACCTGAACTCCATAGTGAGACCCTACCTCAAAAGAAAAAAGTTAATTTGTAGGAATAAACTAGGAAATTCCTTCAACATTTGTATCTTTTGTCATTAGGTAGATCTACTCTAAACCATCTCGGATGAATGTCTTCTTTATTAATTAACAAAATTATATCAAAGAAAATACCTGTGTGAAATTTTAAAAATAATAACATGAGAGGCTAACAGTGAAAAGCAGTGGTCTTTTTGGAAAGACAGGGAGGATACCTTTCTCAGCCATTCCTGTGTCTTTTCATCTTCTATCTCCCTTATGTGTCAAGGCAAATCTTTAGGGTTTTTTTTGTTTGTTTGTTTGTTTGAGATAGGTTCCCTTATGTAGTTTAGGCTGGCCTAAACTCACTATGTAGCCCAAGTTAGCCTTGAATTATGGCAATCCTCCTGCCTCAGCCTTCAGAGTGGTGGGATTTTAGGCTTGTGCTACCTTGCCCAGCCAAAACCTTTACTTTCACATTATCAGATCTGTAGACATTCCACTTCTTGTTCTGTTACCACAATTAAATTTATCAGGCTTTTTCTGTAGTTCCCATATAAAACTTAAAAACTAATAGTAAGTATAATTTTGGTTTTTAAATTTTGTCTTTTTTGTAAGTAATTATAATTTTGTAAGCATTGTTCACTAAACTGCCAAGTAGAATGCTTTACCAAAGTTCCATCTTAAAACTTCCTTGCCGTTAAAGGTCCAGTGGATTTTTCTTTCTTGCATTCATTGTTCAGTTGCTCAAAATTATACCACACTTGTGTTCAAATTCAGACTTTCATTTTCTGTTCAGTTTTTAACTTTTGTTGATTTTTGCTTACCTTTCTGTTTTCTTCTTGGGAGGAGAAACAGGCCATGGCTGGGGTCTGGGGTTCAGTGGTAGAGTATAGTATTTGCTTAGCTTGTGTGAGACCCTGTGTTGGATACACAAAATACTAAATAAATAAAGCTAATTCCTACCCTCTCCCTGAGATGTTTTTGTCTTTGACACTCATTTCATATGTTTTGTAAAGTCATTTCATTTTCCTCAACCCACCAACTGCATGTTATAATTTTTACTGATTCCCCCGCCCCCGCCCCCAGCAAATTGAATCCAGGCCCAGGCTGGACACAAACTTGTGTTCCTCCTGCCTCAGCTTCCCAAAGTGCTAGGATATAGCTGTGTGCCTCTATGCCAAGTTTGATCCCTTTCTTGACATGTTTCATGGGTATTATCTTGAGATTTATTTTCAGTAGAATCACCACCATTCTTTTATCTTCCTTTGTTAGATTTTAACTTCATTTTTCTGTAGCACATATATCCACAAATAATTTTATTAAAACTGTGTATGATGGCCAGGGATTTAGCTCAGTGGTGCCGCACCTGCCTCGGATGCACAGAGTCCTGTGTTTGATCCCCAGGACTGCAAAAAACAAAAAACAAACAAAACCATATATAAGAGGTAATTTTCTTTCATGTATGACAAATTACTTTGCTCTTATACCTTATTGATAATTTGAGTATAGAACTCTTAAGTTCAAAATCTTTTTCATAAACTTAAATATCTTGTTCTATTCTAGCATCTGCTTTTAAAGAGTCTAATGTCTGATTCTTACTCCCTTGTAGATAGTTTGTATTTCATCTTCATTTCTTAATGTTTTTCTCCCTTCTATATTCACAGTACAGGATTCTTATGAGTCAGATATGTCCTCTTGCATGCCTTTCCATGCTTGTTCCTTTTTTTTTTGGTACCAACAATCGAACTCAGGACCTAGTACTTGGCAGGCAGGCACAGCACCACTGAGCTATGTCCTAGGCCCCTGTGCCTTTTTTTCTGGTGTTAGTCATCTGTCATTTTGCTTTATGAGCTATGAGATTATTCTCTTTTTTTTGGTACTAGGGATCAAACTTGGGACCTTGTGCTTGCAAGACAGGAGGTGGAACACTGAGCTAAATCCCCAGCCCTATTCTCTTTATTGAATGTTTTAAAATTCTCTTCCATGAATCATCTCGTTTTCCTCAGGTTGGATTTTCTGTTTGTAATGATCCTTGATATTCAGGAATATTTAGAGAGAAGGGAATAGAAAATCTGACTTGGAGCTTTGGACACGTGATCATGCTAATCAGCTGGCAAGTGAGGGTTTAGGATGTGTGAATATGGATAGGCAGTTATGATGGGGACTTGTTATCAGCCTCATTTCTCTCTTTCCTGTTGGTACTGTTCTAGTTCAGAGCCCCTTAGGATTTTCTGCTGGAGAGATCTGCCCCCTCCTCTGCTAGTGTTTCCCTTATATACTAGCCTGCAGTTTTCTTGTCTCATATGACACAACTTTCTGTCCATTTTTTTTACCTCCTAGGTGAAAATAAATTCCTCATAGGAATTTATATGAACTTCATCTTTGTTCCTTTCATTCTTCCTTCTGTATGGGCTTACTATGTTTTATTCCTTTATTTAAATAATAGGATCTTGAGAGAGACATAAGTACTTGTAATCATTTTAAAATCTTGACTCTAAAGCTTGAATACTTCTAAATCTATTTCTAAATCTCTGAAAAAATTACTTTCAAGGTTTCCCTTAGAAATGTAGTCAAACAGCCGGAGGTGGTGGCACACATCTATAATCTCAGCCCTCTAGGAAGCTGAGGCAGAGGGATTGCAAGCTCGACTCCACCCTGGACAATTTAATGATTTAGCAAAACTGTCTCAAAAAGTGCTGGACTTGCTCAGTGTGAAGGCCCTGGGTAGTACACACACATAGACACACTATATTTTTTTTCAATTTTTACAAGCTTCGCCATCAGAGAGAAAGATATCCACATCTCAGATATAAGATTGATGCCATTAACATCATTTTAGAGATGTTACAATTGAGATTCAGCAAAGCAAAGTAACTTGATCAAAGTCACACAAATGACAAGAGCATAATTCATACTGTCTCTAACTTCAAATCCTGTGCTTTTTTCACTACACTATACCATACCATATTGCCACCCTCAACTTTCTGATTTCAGATTACTTCTTTTTGATTTCTAATTACTCTTACTGTTCTTACTGTACCCTGAGATACTTTTTAGCATTCTTTTTTTTTTTTTTTTTTGGAGGTAGGGTCTCACTATGTAGCCCAGGCTGGCATCAAACTCACAGCAGTCCTCCTGCCTCAGCCTCACAAGTGCTGAGATTACAGGTGTGCACTGCCACACCCAGCTAGCATTCTTGATTGTTCTTAGCATTTGTGTAGTAACAGTATGTAGTGAAATTAACTTGCTGTCTATCATTGTTTCTGTCTTTGTTTTACTATCTTTGAAAAGTTTCCAAGTTGCCTGTGTCTTTTCCATTTTCTGTATTGAAGCACAGATTTGATCATGTACCAGTACAAATTCCCTATGATGAATGTTATCATTATGTATATCTAAAATTTACCAATAAATATTTTGTTTTAAAAAGTGAAGTACAGATTTGATAAACAGTATTGGGAAAAATTTTGACAAAATTGAAGTAAATTTAGTGGAAATTTAGAAAAAGCAAAATTATTCCTGATTATTAGAATCACATTCCTTCTGATTATTTTCATAAAGTGATCTCAGAAATAAACATCTTCAGAACATGCATATTCGAAACAGAGTGACAAGTTTCCTAGGCCTTGTAATGTGAAATAAAGGCTGATATTCAAGTAGCTTTTGTACATTTTTGTACAAAAATTTGTACAAAATTTTTTTTTTTGGTACTGGAGATCAAACTTGGGACCTTGCACTTTCGAGGCAGGCACTGGAACCACTGAGCTAAATCCCCAGCCCTGTACAAATAATTTTATTGGAGGTAAACAGTAAGATCTAGCGAACCTATGACACACATGTTAGTGTTTTTCTTTTAAGACAAAAGATGTTAATGTATGAGTTGTTTTTTCTAAATTAAAACCTCCATATTCAGGTTTAATTGCAGTGTTGGCACATTTCAATAAATAAGTGGTTTTCAGGTTGCAGTTTGGGCACTCATTGCTAAAAGGTCCACCACCACTATTCTAAGCCTTTAGCTATCTTGTTTTAATCAAGGAATAGATTTAGAATATTTAGAACAATTTCCTTCAGTGAGCCCTGTACTGGAAGTTTCCAAACCACATTCCAGTCCAGTGTTCCCTACTAGGGCTCTCAGGACCCAGCACATAGTCATACTCATGTTTATGATTTATTATGGCAGAAGGATATAATGCAAAATGGAGCAAAGGGAGCAGGCACATTGGTCCAAGTGGAAGAGACCAAGTGTAAGCTTCCAAGTGCCTCCCTCAGTAGTCACAGGATTTCCCGCAAGAAGTTATCACCACATGTGTGAAGTGGAACCAGGAAAGTTCATTAGAGACTCAGTGCCCAGGATGGTCATGTAGGCAGCCTCTGTCCTGTCCCTAAACTTGAGACTGTCAGAAGGAAAACAGGTGTTTAGCATAAATCATACTGTTTGTAGCCCTGTTTATCATTTCTTGGAATGATGGGAAACCTCCCAAAACAGTTTTCAGATGTCAGCCAAGGACTAAGCATGTAAGCAGATCGTGTGTGTGTGTGTGTGTGTGTGTGTGTGTGTGTGTGTGACCAGGGATCAAATTCAGGACCTTATGCTTACCAGACAGGCGTGAAGCCACTGAGCTACATCCCCAGCCATGTATGTAGATCTTTTTAAGAAATAGGCATTGAAGCCTGCCATGTTGACTCTTCTGAACAAGCTCAAAATGTATTACTTCTTTTAAAATTTCCTTTTGAAGCTAGATGTGGTGGTGCCTACCAATAATCCCAGAACTCTGAGAGGCTGAAGGAGCAGTATCCCAAGTTCAGCCTTTCCCTGGGCAGTTTAGTGACTTAGCAACACTCTGTCTTAAAAAAATAAAAAGAGAAGCCGAGCATATTGGCACAGGCCTATAATCCCAACACTTGGGAGGCTGAGGCAGGAGGATCCCTGCAAGTTCAAGGCCAGCCTCAGCTATGTAGTGAGTTCAAGGCCAGCCTAAACTATATAGCGATACCTTGTCTCAACAAAACAAAACAAAAGCTCAATAATACAATAAAAAGAGCTATTAACATTTAATAGTGAAAATTAAAGAGCCTAATAAGACTTATACCCAAATAGAAGGGCATACTTCATTGTTAGAGAGGATGTCTAGTTTTTGCCCGTTGACAGGTTCAAAATCTTTTTAGAAGATGCATGCACACACATGATCTCTCATCTCTTCCCTGGTCCCAGGCAACCAGTAATCTGCTGTCATTATATTTTGACTTTTTCTAGAATTTCATGTAAATAGAAACAATGTGTAGATTTTTGTCTGACTTCTTTTGCCCTAATGTAATCTTCAGATTCATCCATGTCATTTCATGTATCAGTAATTTGTTGTTTTATTAGTGATTAGTAGTCTCTTGGTGAATATATCACATTGTGTTTATTCATCTACTGATTGATGGACATGTGCATTGTTTTCTCATTTGAGGTTATTGTCAGTATTATGAACATTAATGTACAATCTCTGTGAACATGTTTGTATTTGTCTCAAATAGATAATTTAGGAATGGGATTTTTTTTTTTTTTTTTGGTACCGGGGATCCAACTTGGGACCTTGTAGTTGTGAGGCAGGCACCAGAACCACGGAGCTAAATCCCTGGCCCAGGAATGGGATTATTGAGTCCTAAAAGCTTCTAAACTGTTTTCTAAAGTGGCTATACTATTCTTTTTCAAAATTATTTTGGTTATTTTAGGTGCTTTGCATTGCCATATACATTTAAAATTGACTTAGTTTCTTTTAAAAAAAATCTACTGGGGTTTAAAAATTTTGTTTTTGTCTCTTGTTTCTTTTTTTAAGACAGGGTCTCACTGTAGTTCAGGCTGGCTTTGAACTCACTATGTACCCTAGGCTGATCTCAAACTCACTGTTACCCTCAATCTCCTGAGGGATGAGATTATGGACATGCACCACCACTGCCAGCTATGTGCTGGAATTTTACACTTGATCTTAGCCAAAAGGCTGAGAAGTGATTTGTGCTGGAATTTTGATTGGAATTAAATCTGTTTGTCAATTTGGAGAGACTTGACACCTTAACAATATTGAGTGTTCCAATCTCTGAACATGGTATAGCTCTTATTTAGATCATCTTTAATCCCTCTCTACAGTGTTTTATAATCTTAGATGTACAAGTGTAATTTTTAAATATTTTTGTTGATACTGGAAATAGTATTGCTTTTTAATATTCATTATCTAGGTCTTCATTGTTAATATATAAAAATATAGTAGGGGGGCAGGGATTTAGCTCAGTGGTTCTGCCACCTACCTGGCAAGGGCAAGGTCCCAAGTTCCATCCCGGGTACCAAAAAAAGGGGGGGGGGTTGTAATTGACCCTCTTTCTAAATTCTGTATATATTTATGTATGGTACTGGGGATTGAACCTAGGGCCTTCGCAATGAGCTAATCGGCCCACTTTTATTATTTGAGACAGGGTCTCTAAGTTGCTGAATTACCCAGACTGGGCTTGAACTTCTGATACTATTGCCTCTGCTTCCCAGAGTGCTGAGATAACAGATGTGTTCCACTACCATGGGTGGGTTCAAAATTTATTTTTTCTGTATAGTTTTTTTTGGTAGAATCCTTAGAATTTTTTACATACACAATCATGATATCTTTGAATAAAGAGTTTTATACTTTACTTTCTATCTGTTTGCCTGTAATTTCTGCCTTCCTTTTCACATGGACCAGGATCTCTACTGTGATGTGAAGAAGAGGCTGTAGACAATCCTACTTTGCTCCTGTTGTTAGAAGAAACTTGTTTATTTTTCACTATTAAGTATCACGTTAGCTGTAAACTTTTGTACTTATCGTCATCAAGTTGAAAACGTTCCCTTCTATTCCTGCTTGGCCAAGAATTTTTTTTTTTTTTTTGTACAGGGGATCAAACTCGGGTCCTTGTGCTTGTGCAGCAGGCAGCGAAACCACTGAGCTAAATCCCCGGCCCGAGAATTTTTTAAAATCATGAATTGGTATTGAATTTTATGAGATACTTTTTCTCCATGTACCTAGATAACTCTTTCACATTTACTTAATGATGTAAAATTAAATTGATTTTTTTAATTCCATAAAATTATTCCTCAACAAGTTCAAACAAAAATACTTTAGCATACATTGATTCATTATTGAATGATAAACCGGTCTCATTCCTGAGATAAACCCTACTTAGCCAGGGCATTATGCTTTTAGCCATTCTGGATGTAAATTTTTAACTATGAATAAAACATGTCACAGAAGATGAAGTCATGGGAAAAAATACACATTAAAGAAATGGCAAAAGTTTTGGATGTATGTAACTAAAACATAATACTTAGTAAAAGGATTGGAAAATTTGAAGAAATTATTGGAATGTAAATGGAAGTGAAAAAAGTATAAAACTAATGGTATAAATCTAAAAGTATACCTTTATCAGGAATTCTGTAAAATGAGAATAGAGAAAATGGCAAAGACAAGATCAAAGAAATAATACAAAAATATTTCCTAGAATTGAAAAACAAATCTCCACACTATTTCACACTAAAAAGGCAGACCAAAATGCAGCTCTGCCTTAGAGGCCCACTAGTCCAGATTGCAGCAGGAGAACACAGGGCCCCTAGAAGACCGTCTCAGGGGAAAATTAGAATTGGTGAGTTGAAAAAAAAATTGGTGAGTTGAAGATAATGGAAAAACATATCAATAAGTCAAGTAGCAAAGATGTAAGAGTATTTGGAAAAAGTTAATACACATGAAACTGAAGTTCTCCAGAAGCCACATCTATATTAAGGATTCTGCAGACTGAGGCTAAGTAGAACTCATGACTGTGGAGAGGTGAAATGTATGTGTAGAACCAAAATTGTTTTGGGCCATCTTAGGTCTTTTAGAAAAATAGCCTTCCTTGTCATCATTGTTACTCTCGTTGTTGTTATTTGAGACAGGGTCTTCTTTTTTTTAAAATTAAGTTTATTGGTACAGTTTAGATATACATAATGATCACATTCATCATAGGGAGATTTACCTGAACATGATATATCTTGATTTTTCTTTTTTCCTCATTCCCTTCCCCTCCCTTCAACCCCTCTTCCCCTCCTATTTACAAAAGCTTTGTTTCCATTTTATCCTTTTCTCTTTTTTTTCTTTTTCCTTCCTCCCTTTCCTCTTCCCCCCTCCCTAATGCCCCTTCCTTTTTAGGGTCTTCTTGAACTCACTGTGTAACCCAGGCTGGCCTTGAACTTGGTAATCCTCCTGCCTTAGCATTCTGAGTGCTAGGATTACAGGTATGCACCACCATGCCCAACTGAAAAAATAACTTGCATTCATTTGTTTGTTTGTGCCTGGAACCTAACCCAAGGCCTTCACATTCTAGGCAGAGGCTCTGCTCCTGAGATAGCTACATCCCCAGCATCCCCAGCCTTGCTATTTACTTTTAACCTTTGTATGTGACCTAATGTTGTTTTTTTCTTTTCTTTTCTGTTCTGTTCTGTTTTTTTTTTTTTTTTTTGGCTTCTTGGCTTTTTGGGACAGGGTCTTGCTATGTATGTAGTTCAGGCTGGCCTCAAATTCACTATGTAGCCTCGGCTGGCCTTGAACTCATGGTGATCCTCCTGCCTCCACCTCCCGAGTTCTGGGAGTACTGGCACGCACCACCATGCCCAGCTGTAACACTCTTATTTGGAAAACTTATCAGAATGTATTGTTAGGCTTAGCACATAACCAGCCTCTACTAGCTCTAAAGCTAAAAATGCTGTAATGTCTGAAACCTATTGATACCCATAGAAAAGATTTCCTCACTTTGCTGTAGCCCACCTATCTAACACGTATGTGACCATACCACCCTGAACGCGCCCAATCTCATCTAATACCTTTGTATTTGTTGAGTGTATTAACTTAGGACTTTGTTCCTTAGCTATAAAAATTCATGTAACTGCTTTCACTTCAGAACATTTAGGGCAGTGGTGGCGAACCTATGGCATGTGTGCCTCAGCGGCCCTCTCTGTTGGCATGCGAGCCAAGGCACCCCAGCATCACCCCAGCAGCCGAGGATTCAGGTTTAATTGTAGTGTTGGGACTTTGGGATAAATAAGTGGGTTTTGGGTTGCAGTTTGCCACTCGGTCTCTAAAAGGTTCACCATCACTGATTTAAGGTAACTTGAAACCATATTCCTGGCCATAGTCACTCATCTTTGGCTCAGAATAAGCTATTTTCTTAATTCCTTTAAAGCAGAGTTGTTATTTTATATCAACAATAGCTACAAAAGAAACCAAGCAAGTGAACAAGCGAGGCAGTTATTAACCTTAGGAGGGCTAGGGAGGGATACACAGGAAAGGAGACATGGGTCCGAGGGTGTAGCTCAATGGTAGAAAACATGTTTAGCCTGTGTGAGGCCCTGGGTTAGGCCCTCAGCAATATGGGGGTTGGGAGGTACTGGTCCTCTCTGCTACTTGTCTCAGTCATGAACTGTGTTTGCATAGTCATAATGTTGTAAATATGGACAATGAATGTAACCAAAAATTATGTCAGAATAATGTTTGGGAGAATGAGGCCAGGAAGTAGGATGGAAGAAGGTAACATAGGCAAGCTTAGTGTTTATTTAACACGGTAGGAAGTTAGTAGATAAATGTCTAAGATTGGTAAGTCATAGCCATACAAACATTATTTAAGAATGATGAAGGATAGAAGGGAATGGGATTAATATGAGAAAATGGAAAAATAGGAACAAAATCTTTGTAAATAGGGAGGACTGGAGGGGTTGAAGGGAGGGCTGGGCAAGGGTGTAAAATAAGAACCAAAAGAAACTATGTAAAGGTGCAAATTTCCAATGATGAATGTCATTATATTGTATACCTAAAATGTACCAATGATTACAATGAATAATCGATAATGTAAAATAGGAAGAAAAGGTCCAAAGGGGTAGGGGTAGTGGGAGGGGCAGGGGAAAGGAAAAAAATGATGAGAAATGGAAAAAATGGAAATAAAGTCATTGTAAATAGGGAAGGGTGGAGGGTGTGAAGGGAGGGCTAGGAATGGGGAAAAAATAAGAACCAAGATGCATTATATAAAGGTACAATTCTCAATGAGAAATGTAATTGTGTTGTATACCTACAATGTACCAATAAAAGAATTTAATACAAAAAAAAAAAATGAATGATGATAGGGCTGGAGATTTGGCTCAGTGGTCGTGTTCCCTGCCTCACAAGCGCAAGATCCCAAGTTCGATCCTGGTACCCAAAAAAAAAAAAAAAATGATGATAAAAAGCAGAATAATTCCCTAAAAGAAGGTAGTTACTTCTGAGAAGAGGTTAAGAGGGTATTGGATCAAGAGACATTTAAACATTAAAGAGTACCATATAATAACAAATTTTTTCTTACAGAAATCACAGGGTTTCAAGTCAAGCGTGGTGGCACATTTCTGTTTAAAATAACAAGAGAAGGGCCAGGGATGTAGCTCAGTGGTTCCACCACCTGCCTCGAAAGCGTAAGGTCCAGAGTTCGATCCCTGGTACCAAAAATAAAAAAATACTAAATAAATAAATAAATAAATAACAAGAAAAGATTTGACTAACTCAACCTGTTTCTATTTTCCTTTAGGTTTAAATTTTTGAGGTTGAAGAAGGTCTACACATTAGGAACTCATGTCTTTTCTTGTAAGTAAACCAGAGCGAATTAGGGTGAGTGTTTTCATTCTTCTGGCTTTACTATTTTTCTTTTCTGAAAATAAAGTGTTTTGACAGATATTATAGGTGGGTTTTTTTATGTGAAAACAGAATTATACAAAAGTGAGGGATATAGAAAGTAAGGCAGGTATTACAACCTCCACTCTGGAAAAAAGAGCTTTCAGGCAGAAGCTGACCAAGACACACAGAATATACAGCACTACTAGCTTATCTGATGGAGTAGAAACAAGAAGGTGACTTATTTTATGACTAAATATCAGTCACATTCAATGAGTGGATGGCCCTTTTCAATATAGATACACACCTGCTAATGATCCCATCTCCTCACCTTTTGATGGATTTGTTTTTATTTATTTATTTTATTTTTATTTTTTTTGGTACTGGGGATCAAACTCGGGACCTTGCGCTTTTGAGGCAGGCGGCAGAACCACTGAGCTAAATCCCCGGCCCAAATTTTTCATTGTTTTTTTGGGAGTTTTTTGTTTTTGGTACTGGGGTTTGAATTTAGGACCTTGCTTTTATGAGGCAGGCGCCGGAATCACTGAGCTAAATCCCCGGCCCTTGATGGGTTGGTTTTTAAAATCAGTATTAAATTGAAGTTATTGCATCAGTTTTTTCTAATGATAGTTATTACCATTAACTGAACATTTTGAAATTGAACATGAAAAATTTGTTATACCATAAAGCTTTATTAGCTGAAATGCTCTCAAGAACAAATACTGGATGTAGCTTCTTTATAAGCACCCTATGGTTTCATAAAAGAGTATTTTATTTTGTTTATTTCAAGTACTTAATTTCTAAAGGTAGTAATATTTTAAAATTTTAACTGTGTAAGTATTATGATACATGAGTTTATCACTGTCTTTAAATATTAAAACACAAATTTTGTGGTATAGTATATATAAATATTTTAGCTTTTGTTTGTTTTAGTGTTGGGGATTGAACCCAGGTCTTGCACATGCTAGGTACACACACTACCACTGGGCCAAATGCCTAGCCCCATATATATTATATTGTTTTTTTATTTGGAAGAAAATTATTAGACTGGAAGAAAATTGGTATAGAGAAGATAGAATGATTGTATAGCTCCAGTTCGCAATCTGTGTTATGTAACTTACTTCAGAATGTTAATCTTTATTATGTTTATGTGTATAAGAATATTTACATTGTAAAGTCAGTGTTAATTAAGAGGGAAAAGTGAATCTCTCCTTAGCCTGAATTCAGTGGAAAGAAAGTTGCATGCCAACCTTTAGTACCAACCCTTAAGTGAAATATAGTCTTGATTCTATTACTTTTCTATTTTAACCTCGCCTGATTCAGATGAAACTAGACCCTGATCAGTATGATAGAAATCTAATACTCCTTTGAAATAGGTCAGTAAGGTGAACTGTAGATTGATTCTTGTAGTTTGGTCCTTGTAAACTTGGTAGGAAATGTAAGTGGTGATGTCTGTAGAAACTCTAGGCCCCAGGGGATAAAAGAATATGCAGCTTGTTGTGTTTCCTTTTATAAACTAATTGAGGAATATGAAAAACTGTTTCATTGCTGTTTTCTTCGGAATTACTGGAATTTGGAATTCCAGTAATACTTCAGATTGGCATTAATGATCCAAAGCATCTATAATAGCTATAGAATGAGTAAGATGGAGCTAATGGTAGTTTCATATATGGGAAAGACAAAAGCATTCTTCATTATTAGGGCCAATACTGTTTATTTTCCCTTTATCAAAGTTAGGGTTTAGTCATCCTTCTACCTAAGATTAGGGGTAAAGAGGAATAGAGAAAGGAATTAATCTATTGTTTGTGGTTGGCTTCAACAGTTTTTTCAAAACTTTTCCATAGAAATGTATTCTGTCTATACTGCGTAATTCTGCTTTTGTAGTTATGGTTTTATTTGTCTGAGGCTGATAGTTAATTCATTGTGTTTTGGAAGAAATACTAATTCTCTTTGGGGTTTTCCCCTTTAGCGGTGGGTCTCGGAAAAGTTCATTGTTGAGGGCTTAAGAGATTTGGAACTATTTGGAGGTAAGTACATTATGGCACTTAGCCACCAATTCAGGATACATATTACTATTCTTTTGTTGACTAAGTTAGTTTATAAAAATTAGCAATTCTGAGAGCAAGCGTAAAACTATAGTTGTTAGATTTATTTGGCTCCTTTTTGAATCCATTGTTTCCCAGATATTTGAGGACTCACCTGGCAGTTGTCTTTGATATATCCTGATTGTTAGAAAGTCAGTACAGTATTTATTTAAAGGCATATATGTTTTTTCTAAATATTTATCCACCTGAAATTTATGTATTTATTTATTTTGGTGGTACTGGGCTTAAACCCAGAGCCTGCACACTGAGCTACATCCCCAGCCTTTTAAAATTTTTTATTTGAGACTGGGTCTCACTAAGTTGCTGAATTGCTCAGTCCAGGCTCAAACTTGTGATGCTTCTATCTCACCCACCCACTTACCCCATCACCTCCTGTGAGGATTACAGGCCTGGACTGTTGTGCCCAGCTCAGTGTATGTGACTTGAATGAAAGGGTTTAAGATTTGATGACTTAAGTGTAGGATCTCTGGCTATCTTTTTGGGCTTTTTTTGTTTTGTTTTTTTGAGACAGTATCTTACTGTGTAGTTCAGGCTGGCCTTGAACTAGGCAGTTTTCCAGCTACTTGCCTCAGTTTCCCATGTGCTAGGATTACAGGCATGCACCACAATGCCCAGCTTGTCCTGGTTGACTTTTGTTTTCTTTTTTTTGGTACCAGGGATCGAACTCAGGACCTTGCGCTTACACGGCAGGCCCCGAAACCACTGAGCTAAATCCCCGGCCCTTCCTGGTTGACTTTTGACAATGTCATAGTGCAGTGATGGCTTTTAGAGCTTTCAGTGATAATAACAGCCAACTGTGACATCTGTGCCATAGATTCGTCAACACTGCCCTAGTGTCTGATCTGAACAGGATGAAGATATATACATAGTTGTGCTATTTAGTTGCTTTATGAAATTTGTATTACTAAGTTTATACAACTTGGAATTTGCCTTCTACTCTAGAAAATTGAGTTAGATTTTCTTGCGATCCATTCTTCTGGCTTACTTTTGATAGCTTTAAGCAGCTGCTTCTGCTATTTATGTGCCAGAAAACTAATGTCCAAGGAGAAGGAAATTCCTACTTTGATAAATTGAGGCTAATTTACTTTGCAGCCAATCTCCTCTAGCAGTATAGTTAGTCGTTATGTCTTATAAGAATCCATTTTCCTTACTGACTAAACTTACTTGTCTGATTTTGTGTAGTTTAAGATTTTTCTTTTCTTTTCTTTTCTTTTTTCTTTTTCTTTTCTTTTCTTTTCTTTTTTCTTTATTTTATAGCACTGGGAACTTGAAGCTAGGGCCTTCATCTGAGCTACATTTTCAGCCCTTTTTTCTCATTATTTATTTTTGAGACAGGGTCTCACTGAGTGTCTAAGCTGGGCCTAAACTTGGAGTCCTCTTGCCTTAGGATCCCAGGGCTGCTAAGATTATAGGCATGTACCACCAAGCCCAGCTTCTCTTTACTTATTCATTTTTGTGGTTCTGGGGATCAAACCCAGGACTTCACATATGCTAGGCAAATGTTCTGCCACTGAACTACACTCCAGCCCCTACCTTAATGGTTTTTATCACTTTTACAAAATGGGAAAAGCCAAAAGAACATAAATAATTTGTCTGATTCAAGGACAGAAAATTATTTCAGTTACACTATAATTTGTTCACTTTCATTATGAGTAGCAGAATGCCATAAAGCCCTTACTTTGTGTTCAGAATAGAGTGTACCTCATTTTGGAAAATCAGATTGGGTAATGATCCTTCATATATGTGTCACTGTATTAAAACATTTTTTGCCAGAAAGGAAAACAAAAAATAACAACACCATTTTCTAGTCCTTATACTCCCTGGGAAATAGCCAGCCATCTCCTGTGACTTTAAAATGAATTTGAGGGGCTGGGAGTAGGCTCTGGGTTTGATCCCCAGCAATGCAAAAAAAAAAGAAAAGAAAAAAGAAAGAAAATGAAATTTTATAAACTATGGCTCTGAAGCCAGCCTATTCAAAGTAACATTTTGTGTTGATGACAAGTAAATGTATGACTAGGACTGTAGCGGTTGAGTCATCCTCAGTAAAGAATACCCTTAGAGTAGTAGCCTTGCCAAGTTTTGAAAAGCATAGCTTTGTGTTTAAAACCCTATCTACCTGCAGCATTTTCTCTGTGGAACTGTGCACGTGTGTTTATATGTAGCAGTGCAGCCACTTTTTTCTGTAATGACTCAAGTGGTTTCTATTAATAAATATATTCCAAAGTGCAATAATTGCTGTTCTGAATGTGGGTGTGTCTTCTGCTAAACAACACAATGCCAACCATCAATTTCTCTACTCCAGAGCAGCCTCCGGGTGACACTCGGAGAAAAGTAAGTGACTTTCTAGGCTCTAGCAATATGGCTGTTGCATGGAGATGACTTCTTGTGCAAGTATATGTGTGTTTGTTGGCTTTTCTGTCATTAAGCTTTATTTGTAGTGTAATTTTTTCACTTGTAGAGACTCAGGTTTCTCCCTGGAAAGGCTTTGATGTGTAGTTTAGAGTGAAAATATCTCAGGCACTTTTTTGTTTCTTCTGAGGATGAAGATCTCCCCTCCTCTTCCTAAATACATACCCACACCATCCCCTCACCTGCCCCCCCTCCAGTAAGTTTCACCAATCTGAAATGTGATTATCTTTTTTTTTTTTTTTTTTGAGACAGGTTCTCACTATGTAGTTCAGGCTGGCCTTGAACTTGAAGCAATCCAACTGCCTCAGCCTCCCAAGTCCTGGGATTACATGCGTGCATCACCACACCTGGCTGAAATGTGGTTGTCTTTTTTTTTTGGTACTGGAGATCAAACTCAGGACCTTGCGCTTACAAGGCAGGCACAGTCCCATGAAATGTGGTTATCTTTTAGTGGCTGGTGGTTCTAATTTACCAATCCTGTCATTGTTTTCAGAATCATAGATTTCAGTCCACAGAGAAAATACAGATCTCTATCTAGATCATAAGGCAGAACTTTAGTCTCCTATCTTAAAAACAAAACCAAAATTTAAAAGTACAAAACAGAAAATTTACTTTTTCCATTGGCAAAGGCTGCAAGACTTGCTCTGCTTCCTCTTCTGGTTTATTTTACCTAAGTAAATAGCACCAGAAGTGCACACGGTACCAAGTTATTTTGGAAAATGTTAATCAGTGTCTTACAGAGCAAGAGGATAGGAATTCTTTTCTAAGTAGACTTCTTTCTTGGGCTTATAAGCATTTGCACCTTCTGCAGGCAACTCCAGGGTTGACTGAAGGATGATGATGTTGACTAGGAATTTCTTTTTGAGTAAAGCTTTGGCTGTGCTTATGTAGTCTGCTAGTCAGAAGCTCCTCTCTATAAGATCCAAATATTTTGTACTCAGGAGACTAAAAAGGTTACCTGTAGGATCAGTTAGATTTTTTTTCAGAATACAATACCAATTATATGTAATTGTATATATTCACACTTGTCAGCATTCTGCCAAAAGCTATCCTGTGTGAAACCTGTGGAAAGTTGGATGTGTTTATTTGGTGACATTTTCTAAATGTTATCTTTGTATGCTTCATTGCATTTTTTGTTTTCTTTTTGTGGTGCTGGCGTAAATTTTGTTTTCAGTTCTTTAAACAACATTATCATTTATGATAATTTCTGGGTATCAATAGCTTGTGTATTTTTCAAATGCTTTAACACAAATAAAATGCTTTTTATGGTATAGAAAGCTAAGAAAAACTGTGATAGAATTAGTTTCTTTCCTTGAACATTTAGACATTGTACATTATGCTAACAAAACTATACCATGCTATGTTTAAACAGGATAGGCTAAATATTTCATCCTTTTCATCTGAATTTAGACCTTTTGTGAATCTGAAACAGTATAATGGACCAACCTCCCATTCTTATGTCAGTATCAGACCAATCCTCCTCCCTTCAAAACATTGCCTTTGTTTCCTGGTTTGTTCATTTGCTTTCCTAAGTAAAGGTTCTCCCTGACTTCAGACTTGTGGAATAGCCACAAAGCAGAAAGCCTCCATTTTAGCATAATTTCCACTGAGTTGGGGACAGAATGGTGGAGGAGGAGCCACAACAGTCATTTCATGCAGTTCCAGATTGCCCATGAAATCATATTCCCAATTACCTAAAGGATTTTATTTTCTAAATTTAACACTCTTGATTAGTTTTTTCTATTAGTAGTAGATATATTTGTCATGTTACTAAGAACATCAGTAGTTTAATGAACCATTCTCTATCTAGGATCAACAAGATCATACCTTAGCATAAAGCCTGGAAGACAGTATGTCTCATATGTACTCCTGGCAAGGATGAAGGACATAGGTTGTAAAAGAGTATCTAAAGTATATATTATAAATATTTTGATCTCAAGACCCAATTGTCCTACATAGTCTCTTTTTCAAATTAGGGAAAGTTTAAGGAACTTGGGATCAAAGAAGAGAGATCTTTTAAAAAGTATTTGCGGGCCAGAGATTTAGCTCAGTGGTTTCGCCACCTGCTGCGCAAGTGCAAGGACCTGAGTTTGATGCTCGGTACATAAATAAATAAATAAATAAATAAATAAATAAATAAAACATACTTGCTTTTTGGGGCCAGGGATTTAGCTCAGTGGTGCTGCCGCCTGCCTCACAAGCCAAGGTCCAGAGTTCCATCCCCAGTACCAAAAAAAAAAAAATGTGATTATTATTTTAGGCACTGGATAGTAAATACATCAGTGAACAAGACAAAGTCTCTTTCTTGTGGAGCTTGCATTCTAGTGGAAGAGAGGAAATAGATAAACTAGAGTAACAACTAATGTGAAGAAAATACATCAAGCTGCTAAAACATAGTGACTAGGAGCCTGTTTTGCTGGACAAAATCTCTGAAGAGTTGATATTTAAGTTCGGATCTTAGTAGTAAGGAGAAGGAAGTGATAAGAAAATGGAAGGCAGGTGAAGAGTAGGATAGAGATGGAGAAGGGCAAAGGTGGAGTACAGGAGGAATGTTTCAAACAAAGGGTGACTAGTACAGGTTTTCTAAAGCTAGACCATGCTTGTTTTTTGGTTTTGGTACTGGGGATCAAACTTGGGACCTTGCACTTGTGAGGCAGGTAGCAACACCACTGAGCTAAATCCCTGGTCCTAGACCATGCTTGTTTGAGAAAAGTGTAGCTGGTTGGGGGCAAAGAGTAAGGGGAAGAGATGAGAGAGGTAGAAGTCAAATCATGTGGACATTCCTAGGCCACAGTAGGGAGTTTGGGTCTGAAAGCAGCCCACTGAGCTTTGTGTTAACTGGTGACGTTGATTTTATTGAGAGCAAGAGTATGTGCAGTTGTTTTAGAGGTTGAGAAGATAGGATGCTTGAAGACTAAAATAGCATCATAAATTCTAAATAGAGATTCACCATTCCAGAGCTTTTTGCACAAATTGCTACTCCATTTGTCTCTTGCTGTGTACTCTCTCACCTATGTGAGGTACCTAGCGTGTAGTAACTGGTATCTTAAGATTGTTCTAAAAACAAGACAATTTCAAGGAGCTACTGTGACAAATGATCATAGAGTTTATTTTCAGAGATAAATACAAAAACTAAAATAAATGAAGCTCCATTTGGGTTTTTTGTGTTTGTTTGTTGAGACAGGGTCTTGCTAAGTAGCCCATGTTACGAACTTGTGGTGAACCTCCTGCCTATGACTCCTAAGTGCTGGGATTACAGGGATGTGCCACCATGCCTGGCTCCACCTATTTCCTTCTATTTCCTTCACTTTGTGCCATTTTGGTTGAGTGGAAAGTCACTAAAAAGTAGATAGTAATAGAGAGGAAAATAGAATTCACCTATATCGACTACCTGTTACACACCAGGTAGTACTAAACTCTTTACATATTTTATATAATCTAATAGTCATAACAAGCCTGTGAAGTGGGAATTAGACCACTGCTGAGACTCCCAAGAGATTAAAGCAATGATGGTGAACCTTTTAGAGCTTTCAATGATATAAATGGCCCACTGTGGCACTAGTGGCATAGGTTGACACCACTGGATTAGAGTAACTTGCCTGGGGTTTCAGGCAGTGATAGACCCAAATTCACATTCTGCTTCTGGCCACTAAGCATTATGCCATATATTTTACTTAAACTAGCCTTTTCCAAATTATCTTTCCTAAAATTTAACAGATGTTAGGCACAAAAGTTTCCTGGGCAGGTATCATTGAGAAATACTAGATTAAACAAAGCTGAACAAGTTTCTAGTATTTGATTTTTTTTTTTTGGTACCAGGGATCGAACTCGGGTCCTTGCACTTGTGAGGCAGACAGTGGAACCATTGAGCTAAATCCCCGGCCCCTGAACAAGTTTCTTTACTACAGAACTTCCCTATGCTTTGATGTGGGAGTATGCCTTGTGATTCTCCATGACAGAAAGCAAGTGGATCTCCTAGCTTAATTGGATGTGGAAACTTTTCTCTTGTACTATGTGCCAAGTTAAGTGTTCTGTGGAGCCTTCTTTAGGAAAATCCTCCACGTTGAAAACAACTCAGTAGCAAAATAGATAAAAAATAATGTTAGTTACTTTTCTCTCATTGCTGAGACAAAATACCTGACACCAAAGTTAAAGGGGGGAAAGGTTTATTTGGCTTACAGTTTGTGTAAGTTTCAGTCCATAATCAGCAGGCTTCAAGTCAGGGTGGCAGAGGGGCAACAGTTCATGGCAGTGGAACACAGCAAAAGCAACAAGGGACTTTAACAGTGTCTTTCTGCTCCTTTTATCTTATTCAGACTACTGGGTTTAGTACCAAACCACTCACTCACGTGTAGTGGTTTTATAATCTTATCCCCTTAATCCTAGCATCACACACTCTAGATTTACCCTCCTATGACCATATGAGGCTTTGGGGGGACATCTAGACCCAAACCATAACAGATAGGAAGAGACATTCCACCTTGAAGAAAACCCACATGGCCAATAAATACGTGAAAAGATGTTTACCTTCACTAGGATCTATAAATCAGACCCACAATGAGATTGCCCAAAAAAAAAAAAAAAAAAAATCTGACAGTACCAACTATTGGGAGAAAGATGGATTAACAAGAACACACGTAGGCTAGAGATTTAGCTCAGTGGTTTCGCCCCCTGTTGCACAAGCGCAAGGACCCGAGTTTGATCCCCGGTACCAAAATAAATAAATAAATAAATAAATAAATATATAAATAAATAAATAAAAAGAACACACATGTATTTTGGTATAGCTGTTTTGGAAAACAATTTGCATGGTCTCACAGATTTGATTGTTCATGTACTCTGACCTACCAATTCCATTCACTCCTATTATAAGCTTTAGTCAGGTGACATATTCAGACATGTTTATAGTAGCACAGTTCATCATAGCAGAATTGGAAAACAACTCAAAAAACTCATCAGTGTTAGAATGGATAAACTGAGGTATGTTCATGAGAAGAATTTTTTTTTCCAGTACCAGGGATCAAACTCAGAACCTTGCGCTTACTAGGAAGTTGCAGTGCCCCACTGAGGTACATCCCTGGCCCAAGGGAAGAATATTATTTAATAGTGAAAGTGTATGAAGTACAGCCAGATACAACAGTATGGTTGAATCTTAGAGAAAAAGTAGATTAAATTAGAAATGGACTTTGGTGATTGGGTTGGATTTTGCTTGACTAACTTCTTAGTGTCAGTTAAGTAAGTGGTAAGGAGGCAAAGCCCTATTTGGGTTCTTTCCTCATAGTCAGTGTCAAATATGTGTATATATTTGGAGTTTTGAGGAGGTTATGTTTTGTTTGTTTTGCTTTTAAACAAGGTGTCATTATATAGTTCAGACTGGCTTTGAACTCACTATGTACCCCAGGCTGGCTTCAAACTCCAGGCCATCCTCCTGCCTCAGCCTTTGGAGTGCTGGGATTATAAGCATGCACCACCATGCCCAGGTATGCAGCATCAAATATTTTGAAACCAGATGTGCTCCAAATGTCAATGGACGAGTACATTAATTTCCCTTGTGTGGGCCTGGGTCTTGTGTCATTTTGACTTTTGGCAAGTCATTTAATCTCCTTGGCCTTCATTTTTATTATTGAAAAATAGAAAAAAAAAATAGATATCTGTCCCAGCTACCTAACTGAGCTATGGGGAAGATCAGCCTCACTGTGGAAATGCTCTGAAAAGTATATTATGTTCAAATAACACATTGAGCATGACCTTGTATTGTTTTGTTTTGTGACAGGGTCTCATTGTCACTAAATTGCCAAGGCTGGGTTTGATCCTCCTGCTTCAGCCTCCCAGAGTACTAGATTAGATGCATGCACCACCATACTCAGTTTGAGCATGATATTTATGGGCTGTTCGGTGGCTGAGACCTGAAGGCTCTGTCCTGGCCTGCAGCTAAGTGCACCACTCACTTGTAAATGTGAGGGAATGGCTAGCCTGGACTCTGTTTGCTAAAAATTAGTCTTCTTTTGGCCACATTTTTTTTTCCTTCCTTCCCATTTCTTTTTCTCTTTTTCTTTTAGAGGATTGAGGATTGAACCTAGGCCCTTTGCACTGAACTACTTCCCCAGCCCTATTTAAAAATTTTATTTTATTTTCTGTTACTGGGAATGAACCCAGTGCCTTTGCACACTGAACTGCATCCCTAGTTCTTTTTTTATTTTGAGATAGGATCTCATTAAGTCACAGAGTGGCTCAGACTGGGCTTGAATTTGCAATTCTTCTGCCTCAGCCTCCCAGGTTGCTGAGCTTACAGCTGTGTGCCCCCATGCCCAACTACTGGGTACATTGTTCCTAGAGCAAGAGTAAGCATTTGACCTTTTAGGATCTTGCTGTCAGGACCTTAAAAATAGGATACTAATGCATCAGGAAATTAAAGAGAACTCTTCACCTCTCTGTCTTCTTTTTCTTTTCTAAACATATCTTTCTCTAGATAACCTTTTCCCAAGTAAGAATTTCACAGATTTAAACAAATGAGTTAGTTGTTCATAAGGACAAGCAGATTAACAACTGATGAACAGGTTTTTATTGCTCTACTCTGTTTGCCTCCCTTCCTCTGACATCATTGCTGACATCATCACTGAGTATCTGATGCTTTATTTCTCCTTAAATAATACTGGCACTGTTTCTTTGCTGGAGTCAGGATTTGTATGTTTATTTAGATATCAGTATCCTCATGGGTCTAAATTATCACATCCACCTCCACTCCCATTTTGCCCCATTTTCTCTATTAACCTATTTTTCTTTTTCTTTAGACCAATGAGGCGAGCTCAGAGTCGATAGCGTCCTTCTCTAAACAAGAGATCATGAGTTGCTTCCTGCCAGAGGGAGGGTGTTATGAGCTACTCAGTGTTATAGGTAATGTTCAAGAATTGTCATTGCTTTTCTGCTCCACGGGACTGCTGCAGCTTTCTCAGCTAGCTAATAGGATTCATGGTTCTGAGCCAGGCGTGGTGATGAACGCCTGTAATCCCACCACTCCGGAGGCTGAGGCAGGAGGATTGCCTTGAGTTCAAGGCCAGCCTAGGATACCTAGTGATTTCAAGGTCAACCTGAACCACAAAATGAGACCCTATCTCAAAACAAAACAAAACAAAAAAAACTGGCTCCTGTGAGTCTTCTTTGGGTTTCAGCTACTAGGTATTAGAAGAAATCAAGTTTCCAGGAGAGAAGGTCTTTTGCAGTTTTTTTCTTCATGGCCATACACATCTTATGTCCTGGGCTATAGTCAGGTAGAAAGGTTGGCTGAGAAACAACTAAGAGGAAAAAGCCAAGAAATTTAACTTTTCTGTTGAAATCAAGTCCTTTTTCTTTGAAGAAGATAGAAACCCTGGCTATTGTCATAAACAGCATCATTCTTTTCTCTTAGGCAAAGGATTTGAAGACCTGATGACAGTTAATCTAGCAAGGTACAAACCAACGGGAGAGTATGTGACAGTACGCAGGATTAACCTAGAAGCTTGTTCCAATGAGATGGTAACATTCTTGCAGGTACTAAAATATGAATATCACACTGGAAGTGGGCTCCTGGTGCCATAGTAATTGCAATGCATCTCTTACCTCAGTCTTCTGAAAGATCCTATTGAGAAACAGAAGTAGGCCAAGTGTTCAGAAGTCGTGGAAGCTTTCAGTGGAGAACTTTAGGCATTTAGCGCTGAGGACTGGGCTGTAATGCTGCTCAACCCAATTTATATTTCCCTTTTTCACATACTCCTTTCTGGCTCAATTATTCACTTATTGGGCTGGGGATTTAGCTTAGCGGTTCTGCCGCCTGCCACACAAGCGCAAGGTCCTGAGTTCGATCCTCGGTACCAAAAAAAAAATTATTCACTTATTATTCAGAGAGGCTAAGTGACTTAGCCTCAGTCACACAGTAGTAAGTGGCAGAGGCACGAGTCAGAGCCAGGCAATATTGTTCTAGATGCAGGGCTGCATGCCCTGCCACCGGGGGCCAACTTCTAGCTGTTAGCATCCTGTTTACCTGAGATCCCTTCCTATTCAGGAAGCAACTAGTTACCATCTTGTTGCACTGAGTGAGACCACAGGGGCTAGACTCTTCTACAGCTGATGTGGCTTGGTTTTAGGACCCTGATGAATGTATATTCAGTACATTTGCTTGCAGCCCAGTCCCTTCTGCATTTGCTATGTTTTCCTGAATTGATGCTCACTTTATGGTCTAACCTGGCAAAGCAGGCTGGGGGACAGCAGGGCCTAGTTTCTATGTTGGAAGCACTCGTTAGGCTTCTCCCAGGCCTCAGAGAAGAGCACCCAGAAAGAACAAAGTCTTGTATTAATCATGCTGTCACATTGATGTCAGCCAGCATTCTTCAGTGCCCCCTTGATTCTGACTTCAGCTTGCTTTACTATTACTTTCAGGGGGAGCTTCATGTCTCTAAACTCTTTAACCATCCCAATATCGTGCCATATCGAGCCACCTTTATTGCAGACAATGAGCTGTGGGTTGTCACATCATTCATGGCATATGGTGAGTAGGAACGTGTTCCTGGTAGCGAGAATTGTTAGAACTCTATGGCAAATTGTGTGATGTTTTCTTTCTCTCTGGTACCCCTTGCTGTCTTCTCACAATTCTTTCTTCAGGTTCTGCAAAGGATCTCATTGGTACCCACTTCATGGATGGCATGAATGAACTGGCAATTGCTTATATCCTGCAGGGGGTTCTAAAGGCCCTGGACTATATCCATCACATGGGTTATGTCCACAGGTAATGTTCTTTGGGATGGGGGTATTTATTTATTTAGGCTTTGTGAGACAAGGTCTCACTGTGTAGTCCAGGCTGACTTTGAACTCCACTATGTAGCTTTGAATTCACAATCCGGCCTAAGCCTGAGTCCTGGAATTATAGGCAAGCTCCACCACACCCAGGTATGCACAGCTACTTTCTTAAGTGGCTTCACCCTTTATTAATAACAGTAGGGGGGCTGGGGATTTAGCTCAGTGGTTCCACCGCCCAGGAGCAAGGAACAAGGAACCGAGTTCAATCCCCAGTACCAAAAAAAAAGAGTAGGTATCTGAGACCCTGAGCCCTCAAGGAAACATTTGAAGGTTGACTGAAATTAATGAAACTAGGGTTTATAATCAGGGTCTGGATTCTGTCCTGGCCACTGACTTGGAGGACAGTCATTCAGCCTATCAATGCTGAAGCCACTGACTCTCTTTATTGAGTAGCTTGGTCCTGATTATTGTGTGAGAGGAACATCTGAGGTGGATTGTTGTTTCCTGTTCCCTGCCTACTTTCTTGTGTGCCCCAGAGCTGGTCCTATGCTGAGTGGCCAGGGTAAAGACAGATTGCTTTAGTAGGTGGTGTCAGGAAAACCAGCTCATACTAGGGAAGATAAAAGTGGAACCCTTCCTGATTCCACATAGAAAAAGAACACCAGGAGGATTAAAGGCCTAAATATAAATGTAAACCTGTAGACTTAACCAAAAGGAAATAGTTTTGTGATCTGAGGCATAAAAGAACTTCTTCTTTTTTTTGTTTTTTGTTTTTAGAAGAACTTCTGAGTATTTTAGAAGCACACAACATAAACCAAAAAATTGATGGATTTGATTAAACGGGCTGGGGATTTAGCTCAGTGGTTTGCCGCCTGCCTTGCAAGCGCAAGGACCCAAGTTCAATCCCCAGTACCAAAAAAAACCCCAAACAAACAAAAAAATAGGGGCCGGGGGCCCAGGGATTTAGCTCAGTGGTTCCGCCGCCTGCCTCATGAGCGCAAGGTCCCAAGTTTGATCCCCAGTACCAAAAAAAAAAAAATAAAAGGTTTCTGTTCAGTAAAGGACACCATGAAAAAGTGAAGAAACAAGTAACAAAGTGAAAGATGCTAGCTCTGTCTAAAACACACAGATTAGTAACAAGGAAATCCTGCAAACAGCAAGAAAAGGACAGCAAAGTAATAAAGTGGGCAAAAGATATGAAGTATATATAAGAGGAAACTCCAAAGACTAGTAGTCGTAGAGACACTCAAACCTAGCAATCAGAGAAAAGCACTTGAAAACAAGATGTTACTTTGTACACATAAGACTAGTGGTAGCAGGTAGGTGTGGTGTTACATGCCTGTAATCCCAGCACTCTGGAAGACTAAGACAGGAGGATCACAGGTTCTAGCCCACTCTGGGCAATTTAGTAAGACCCTGTCTCAAAAAAAAAAAAAAATTAAAATAATAAAAAGCCTAAGGCAGAGTTTTCCGTGATATGAACAGTATGCATGCCATAGCTTTGCCACTACTGCCCTAGGGAATGTAGCTCAGTATGCAGGCTCTCGATTCAGTCCCCAGTACCATTTTTTAAAAAAAAAAAAGACTAATGGTGACTAGGAGGCCAGGTGAGACCTAGTGCACTAAGGGTATAGCTGTTGTCCAGATAGTGCAGTGCCCCAGTGCAGCCCTTCAGAGACACAGAACTAGCCCCATCAGTGCTGCCCCTAGGTGCATATGCCAAAGAAACCCTTATACAGACCCATCAGGGGCTTGTGTGCAGAGCTCATTGGTCATATTCATACTGAGTATGGGTAGTATGAATGTCCTTCCCTGAAGAATGAGTAAAAGTGAGTAAAAGTGTTAGATCCAACCCTGGACTCATGGTAATTAGAAGCAAAAATCAGCTGGACATGGTGGTGCATACCTATAATCTCATGTACTCCGGAGGCTAAGATAGGAGGATTACAAGTTCTAGCCCAGCCTGGGCAACTTAACCAAGACCCTGGCTCAAAAAATAGAGTTGGAGCCTGCCTCGCAAGCTCAAGGTCCTGAGTTCAATCCCCAGTACCAAAAAAAAAAAAATAGAGCTGGGGATGTAGCTCAGTAGTAGAGTGTCCTCTGGGTTAAGTTCCCAGTACTGGGGTAAGGGTAGGGGCCAAAGATCAGAGGATACAGATAATGACACAGATGAATCTTACAAATGTAGCACGGAGTAAAAACAAAACCAAAAGTATCCCCAAAACATATAGAGTGAAAAAGGAAGAGTAAGTTCCATAACGCAGAACCATTAGGTAAATTGAAAACATATGCATACAAAACTATGGTATACTTTAAAAAGAATTTCTACAAACAAGTGCAGATTAAAAGCCTTTGTAGGAAAGAGGGGAAAGAGAGGGTCTTGAACATAAAAGAGAACATAAGAAAATTTTTGAATGTTATTTTATGTGAATAGCCTCATGCTATTTTCTGTTTTCTGTATATGTTGAAATTTTTTAAAAATGTGTTTTTGTGTGTGTGTGTGTTTGTGCAACCAGATAGTGTGTAAAGACCGAAGATTTGTAGTGTGAAGGGCTGCTGCCCATGTCACCTTTTCTGCCTCCCCCAGGAGTGTCAAATCAAGCCACATTCTGATTTCTGTGGATGGGAAGGTCTACCTGTCTGGTTTACGCAGCAACCTCAGCATGATCAGTCATGGGCAGCGGCAGCGTGTGGTCCACGATTTTCCCAAATACAGTATCAAGGTTCTGCCTTGGCTTAGCCCAGAAGTCCTTCAGCAGGTTTGTGCACTGATCCTAAGGAGCCCCCATCAGTCCCACCAACTCGTGATTTCCCAAAGAAGCCTGCAAGAATTTCCTGGGATAGGGAGGAGTGCTTCTGAGTGGAGTTAAGAGGATTCTGGAGGGAGGGGTCCCAGGTGACCAAGTGTGCCAGGGAGCCTAGTCAACATGAGCATTACCTACCTACTGCAGATGGCTGTAGTTTCTACTTGCTGGGGTCCTAAATCACACTTAATATTATTTCAGCTCCCTTCAGGGAACCTTCCCACACCTATGGAGAGTGAGTGTTTTGGAACTACTTGGTGCTCTCCAGATCCATATGCTGAGCAGAGTGTGGGTCCCAAGTACTTCCTCCAACTTACTACATACCAAACTAAACATTTGCTCCTTGTAAAATAGCTGTTAATCTGCAGCAGTACAGGCAAGGTCCAATCAGCAGCTGGTGCCAGCTGTGGGACGGGTATTCTTTTCTTTCTCAGTTTTTGATCCACTCTTCTTTTTTCTTTCTTTCTTTTTTTAAATTTTAAAATGTAGTTTTATTAATTCACTTTACGGTAAGTGCCATTCTTATTCTACCTTCTTTAAGAAATAGTGCTAATTATAAATAATCACAGCAGACTTTTCATTAGACAACTGTGTGCGGAGGAGTGGTTCATTTATATCATACTGCAAATTTATAAACAATACTGAGCAACAGTATTTCCTTCTAAAATTTTAAGGCAGATCTGTTTAGCATTGTGTGTAACTAATGTACACTGCAGTTTTAGCAAATGTAACTGTTTTAGTTTCTCAGTGACAATAATACACATGGTCAAGAACAGGTGTCAAAATCTCTTTTCTAGTTCTTCTACTTGCCACCACTTTTAAAAACACAAGTTCTTATATAGATTTCTATATTACTGTATCAAAAAACATTTAACAGCTTATTTAAAGCTTTAGTTTGTAGCAATTCATTTGAAAGATTTCTATACGTCACTGTGATTTCATAAATGTCATAAATGTGTCATAAATGCAGAAGTCTTTCTTCAGTGCAATGTCAGACTTTTTAGCTTGACTCATTTGTGTTCCTTTCAGGGGTTTCCTAATTTTACCTTTGGATCTTCATTTTTGTTGATTTGACTGACTTACTTTAGTACATTCTCAGGTAGGGCAGGTTAATATCTATACAAATAACCATATGCACAAAGATGATAAACAAGGTATTCTAATTCATACATGGTTGTAGAATCAACATAATGAAAAGAAACTGCAAGATCAGAACAGCAACCAGGGCCCTCTACAGGAGGATAATAGTTATAATTCTGGTACCAAAAAGTTCTGGGTAGATAAGTGGTGTTCTGGTACAAAGGGATGAAAAGTTTCTTTTCCTGTGATATCTCTGGAGTCTCCAGCTTCTACATTCATAACTTCCATGCATTTTCCCAGTGCTAGGTCTTCAATGGAAGAACTATGTGTACATTTTTCTGTTTTAAACACAGCAATAAATCTCTTCAAGGCTTCTCTGCTTAGTACATATCCTGCTCCTCCACTCATGTAACCCTGCTTTACATAGGGCTTAAATCTTCTTCCAAAATAAATGAATGGGTTCTTCAGGGCTATATTTTGAAAGAAGCCATCTCAAATTGTCAAGTATGACATGTATCATCATCTGCTTTCATAAACCATTCTGTATCTTCTGAATAATGGTCATGAACATACTGAAAAGCTTTAATTGTTTTCCAGTATAGTTGATCTCTGCCGCCTTTGGTTTTTAATCCCACAGTAGGGAAGTTTTTATTTTTTCTGAACTCATAAATAACCCTTTATTACAACACTGGGCCTATGTAGCTTTGACATGTTTGGCCCTTTTCTCTAGATTTTGAGGGCCTGTCATAACCCAACAAAGAATTTTAACTTTCTGGTACAGATTTTCAGTGATGTCTGTGTTCTCATCTTCATGTTGGCTAGAATCTGCATTGAAGTTCATTTGTCCTTCTAGATGATTCTGTCCATTATCATCTGAATGTCTTGCATAAGGATTCTTATGAAGAATATTAGGCTGGGCATCACCTTGTTCTCCCAACAAAATACTAAATAGCTGAGAACATAAAAAAAAATCCTATTGCTGATCCACAGAGGAAGGTTAAGAAATACAGCCAAGATTTAGAGGCCATTTCCTGAAAGTGTATTTCTGACATCAGCTGTGCTCCCCCTCGCCCCTCTGCGGGGTGGAGAGGGGACGAGCGGTTCGGAGACCTGCTCCTCTGGGCAACTGAGAAGTGGCTCATGGCCTGCTGTGGCCGAGAAGTGGCTCATGGCCTGCTGTGGCCACTCAGACTCATCCTCCGACAGCAGCCGCGGCCGAGGCAGGCCCAGTATGCGTGCCCACCCGCTCCACCCTTCTTTTTTTTACACAAACACCAGGCTACAAGTAGAATCATCTGTGGCTTTTTTTTTTTTTCCTGGCTTAGAATCTTCAGGGTTATGATGCCAAGTCTGATATCTACAGTGTCGGAATCACAGCCTGTGAACTGGCCAATGGCCACGTCCCATTTAAGGATATGCCTGCCACCAAGGTGAGCCTGCACCCCAGTGTTTCCCTCTTTGTCTGCCTTTCCCAAGTGTTTGTGGCTATCTGTCAGGCTCAGGGACACTGACCAGGGTTTCTAAGATGAAAGATGAAAGACACAGTCCTTTTCTTTCAGAAAAGCCACCCCTTTCCCCAATGGGGATGAGTATATAATTCTGTTTCTTTCTCTGTGAAAATTTTGAGATGCTGTGGTCATGGAGCCCAGCCCAGGCTGGAGAGAGCCCAAGGGCAATAGTGTAAATGGAAGCCCATATACCTTATGTCTATTTAAATCTTATAAATCAGGCTAACCAATTTTTGTAAATTTATAATATATCTTCTGTCTTCCTGCTTTGATAAAGAAGATTGGTTTCTAATTTAGAATTCTCAGATATCTCAGAGTTACATGCCATCATATTTTGGCCCACACCTTTGGAAACTCCATTGTGCAAGTTCACCTTCTATTCAGACCTGCCTGCCCTTGGGCTACCCCTCTGGCCTAGGAGTGCCCAGCCAGTGGCACAATCTTCATTTAGTGGACCTATCCAGGGAGGAGACTTGCCCAGGCCCCATTATATCCAGGAAGTAGATTTGGGGGTCATGTGGGCAAGGATTACCTGGGTCCCAGGTACCTGGAGCATAGTCTAGAACTGGGAGGGCATGGGCACAGGGGCAGCTAAAGAATGGCCGAACTTGAGTTAAGTCTTAAAGGCAAAGAGCATTTAATCATGTGAAGAGTGGGAACAGAAGCAGTCACTTTAGACCCAGAGTCAGGAAAGAACAGGATCTGGGGCACAGCATTGTAAATGGCTGAGGTGCAGGTTCTTTAGCAGAGTGTCTGGGTGCAGAGGCTGGAGAAGGAAGCAAGGGCACCTCAAGAAGAGCTGTGTGTGCCACCTGAAGGCGTTTGGCTCCTGTTCTAAATCAAAACAAAGCATGTGGAGAATTGCTGTAGGGCACAGGAGGAATAGCAATATATATATATATACACACATACATGTTTTTACACAGGTCACTCTAGTAGGCAGATTAAATCTGGTAGACCAGTTATGATGGTATGGACTAGGTAAGGCATCAGAAAAGCTAAGAAATATAGTTCAGTAACTGAAGAATGCTCAGGAAAGAATTAAAAGGCTTTTTTTTTGGTACCGGGGATCAAACTCAGGACCTTGCACTTGCGAGGCAGGCGCCAGAACCACTGAGCTAAATCCCCGGCCCATAAAAGGCTTTTTAAGTGGCTAGGAATAGATCTCTGACAGAGTGCTTGCCAAGCATGTGAGAGGCCCTGGGTTAGATCCCCAGTACCACAAAGAAATAAAAAACAAAATTTATTTTGGGTGCAAGAGATTTAGATCTAGAAGTAGCACTGGCCAGATCTTTCTACAGTGATAGAAATGTCTATACTTGTGCTGTCCAGTATGGCACTCAGGACCTTGTGCTTGCCAGTTAGGTGCAGCGCCCCTGGGCTACATCCCTGGCCCTCTAGGGACTGAATTTTAAACCTGATTTAATTTAAATATAAAGAGTCACAGATGACTAGTGGCTGCCATGTTAGTATAGCCCTAGAGAGATTTCTAGATTTTTGGCTTGGATAGCTCACTAGGTTCATGAAAATGCCCATGAAGATAGCAATATTCAAAGTGGGGCTGGCTTTACATGTATGTTTCAAGGGATTGGAATAGCTGCCCACACTTGGCAAGACCCTGGGCACACTGCTTCTGTGCAGCCTGCCTTTATGACAATCCAGGATGTGGTGCTGCAGGTACTCCATTGTGAACCCCATTGGACCCCCACAAGTATGGCAGCCTGGAGCTGGGCTTTAAGGAAGGTGACTGGACTGTTGCCTCCACCCTAGGGTAAGGGCTGAATGGGTAAAGGAATTTGATGCCTTGTAAAGGAGGAGAGGAAACTGGACCCTTCTTCCAGCACAGTGAAGGGGTACTTCTCATAACCTCTCCTCTCCTCTCCTTTTCCCTCTATTGGCCTAGCTAGAGGGAAACTGCCAAGCTAATGGCCAGCATTCTTTTTGAAAAGTTAGCCTTATTCTACTTCCATCTTTCCTCCCAAAAGATCATGTTTATGGGGAAGATCGTATTTGAAAAGAGGCTTTTTTTTAGGCCTTTGAGGGCCCCCTCCAGCTCAGGCCGACTCTGTCCTCCCCAGATGCTACTGGAGAAGCTGAATGGCACAGTGCCCTGCCTGTTGGACACCAGCACCATTCCTGTGGAGGAGCTGACCATGAGCCCCTCACATTCAGCAGCCAACTCTGGCCTGGGTGAGAGCCTGGCCACCGGCATGCCCCGGTCTTCCAATGGTGACTCGCCATCCCACCCCTACCACCGAACCTTCTCCCCACACTTCCACCATTTTGTGGAGCAGTGCCTTCAGCGCAACCCAGATGCAAGGTATCTTGCTGGCTTGGGGCTGGGCTTTGGGGAGTGGGAAGAGCAGAGGAAGCTCCAGAGTTGAGCCAGGGTTTGAGAACATGTGCCTCTCAAAGGCTCTGTAAGGGCTTGGGTTCCTAGGAGGAAAGTGGGGCTCCAGAGCAAGAGGGATCATCAGCTCATGGGTTGGCCAAGAAGCCAGTATCAGTGAGCTGAGGCAAGAAGTAGAGAGCACCTGAGGAAGAGATGTAATTGGCAGGATGTGGGAAGTGGGCACAGGGTGATGTGGATCTCTTCCCCTTTCTCTCCAGGCCAAGTGCCAGCGCCCTTCTGAGCCACTCATTCTTCAGACAGGTACAAGAGCAGTCTCCCTTGGCTCCTTGTTTCTTCTTGCCTATGGTTCTAGCTGCCTATAGTTCCATTAGCTCTATAGCTGTGCGGTCTTTAGGTGTTTTCTCTTCCTGATTTTGAATTAGAGAAATGAAGCCCCCAAAATGGTACTCTTTCCTGTTATTATTCTTAGCTCCAATAGCCCATCAGTCACCAGGCCATGGTTTATGCAGTAAGATCCACCACTCAATTCTCTCTCTTCCCCCAGATCAAGCGACGTGCCTCAGAAGCTTTGCCTGAATTACTTCGTCCTGTCACCCCCATCACCAATTTTGAGGGCAGCCATTCTCAGGATCACAGTGGAATCTTTGGCCTGGTGACAAACCTGGAAGAGCTGGAGGTAGACGATTGGGAGTTCTGAGCCTCTGCAGACCAGGAACGTTCTCCAGCCCAGGCAATGGGCTGGCCCATTCCCAACCTTCTGGGTGCAGAATGGGTAGCAAGGACATGCCAGCAGAGCTGGTTGCTGGCTGATGGGAAGGACATTCTGGGAAAGATGTCTTCACTGCTCTGTGACTTTTAAGACACAAGGAACTCCCAGGATCAGGTGGGTTCAGAAAGCTGACATGGCCTGTCCAGAGACCTGAGGTGACCTCCTCAGAGGAAGAGATGCTTCTCTGGCCCTGAGGTTGAAGTCCAAGCCTAAGGTTTGACTCATCAACCCATGGAACTGTCACCTCCTCTCCCTACAAGTTGCTCTCCTGCCAGCTGAATTCCATTCTCTTCCTTTGTTCCCAGATCCTATAGGTCTGTGAAAGGCAACTTCAAAGCAACCTGCCTCCTTTGCCTTCAGGCCTCTTCCTAATAATTGAAGGGAAAGGCGTTTCTCTCTTTTAAGCTCCAGGTTCAAGCTGGGGCAGTCCATCCTTACCTTTCTTATTGCTGGGACCCTGACATCTGATCCCTTCCTGTACCTCATCTGTGTAGCTCATCTCTTTCCCAAGAATCCATCTTCACACCTCCTGCCACCTGTCTTGGTGCTTCCTCCAATGGCCATAATGTCTTGCCTTACCTGAGAGCTTCAGTGATGTTATGCTGTTAGTTTCATTGTCAGAACAAATTAAAATGTATAGAGAATCTGTTGGAGACTGACACTGGTGTGTGTTTGCATGTGCACAGATTGCAGGTCTTCTTCTTAGTGATGGCTTTCAAGGATGGCCACAAAGGCTTATACTTGTGTTATTGCACCCTGGGTTCTGCCACCCACGAGTGAGCCCACAGGAAGCACAGAAGTGACCTCTTTCACTAGATAAGACATAACAGGTTTTTGTTTTTTTTGAGGCAGGGTCTCTGTGATTTAGGCTGGACCTGAACGCATTATGTAGCCCAGGCTGGCCTTGAACTCATGATGATCTTCCTGCCTCAGCCTCCCCAATACCCAGCAAGAATTTCTTTTACCTATAATTATCTGTTCACTACCTAAAATTTCAAAACGACTGTATTTTTGTCTGTGGCCATCAAACTATTTGCAGCTGGAAAGATCTGGGTGCCAAAACCAGCCACTCTCTACAACCACTTCCAGGACACTAGGGGTCAGGGCAGAAAATGCTCAACTTTGGCAGAAAAGGGTGGAGTTTAGTCTCCTTACCATTGGTACTAATGCTCAAAGAGCAAGTAACCTTAGAACCAGAGCTGCCTACTCTCATCATTGTGGCAGCCAGTGAGTGGGAGCAAGGGGACAGCTCTAAGGAGGTCCCCTCTGGTGCCTCACAGGCATGTGCACAGGTATGTTTTGTGCATCCACCGCTCCAGGCAAGGCTGTCCATGTTGGCAGTCCCTCAGGGTGAGGGTTTCACTGGCTCTGGCACTTGAAATGTCAGATTAAGGAAGTGCCCCTCCATCTTCCCTGAGGCTGCTCTGAACCATCATATGGCCTTGCCATTGCCTCAGAAATTTTAACACCAGTTTAAAGATGAAAAATTTAAAAATCTCTTCAAGCATTACAGGGACTGAGATGAAGCGAATGGCATGCACTATACAGCATGGGTAGGAGACCAGAAGGAATGAGAGTGCCCAATTACATCTATTTCGGCTGGTGATTTAGCTCAGTGGTTTCACCGCCTGGTGCACAAGTGCAAGGACCCGAGTTCGATCCCCGGTACCAAAAAAACCCCCCAAAACCAATTACATCTATTTCCAGCTAGCTTCCTACTCTTTTTACTTAATGTATTTACAGACAGGGTCTCACTGTTGCCCCGGTGGTCTCAAACACCTGGGCTCAAATGATCTTCTTGCCTTAGTTTCCCAGGTACAGTAGCTCGGGACTGCAGGTGTGTGTCACCACACTAGCCTTTTCTTAGCACAGCACCACTTTATCAGTTTTCTTTCCTTCCCAGCTGCCTTCTTCTTTGCAGTCAGCTCATCCTCACACCAAAACTGGTGATTCTAAGGTAGCCACCTGCAGCTCGGCCCACAGATGATCCTAGGCCAAGGCAGTGATTGGAGGTCTGGGAGCCTGTTCCTAGTGCCTGCATGGGCTTCACCTTTCTTGCATCAAACACCCCTTGGAAAATCTGTAAGTGTGTCTCACCCCCAAAGAGAGAGACACACAGGGTTGTAGAGTTCTTAAATGCCCATCAGGGAGTCCTCAGGGGCCCCAGCTCCCGCGTCAGAAAACACACACACACCACACACACCCCCACACCCCCCAGGGCTGAGGGAGAACAGTGAAGCTCAGCGTGGGTGCAGACAGCGAGCCAGGGAAACAGTTGGGGGCTGGGCTGCCTGCTGCCTGCTGCCTGCTGCTCCCCGCTCCCCAGCCAGGCAGGAGGTGTGGAGCTGTTCTGTTCCTTGACAAATGTGTCGGCCCGCTCTGGAGCTACAGTTCTGTTCCTGCCACAGTGTGGGAACAGTGAAGCTGTGCTTCCTCAGACAACTTCCCTCCTGGCTTCGGGCAAAGCCAGTGGCTGTAAGCCTCGGGCTCCCGGCAGAGGACCACGTTCAGGAGACTGCTCCGTGTGCCCTCAGCACAGCTGAGCCTCGTCTCACAAGTGGCCTTCACCTGAGACCTGCGGTGCTGTGGGCTAGGGCCGGGCAGCAGGGAGCAGCTCTGCTGAGCTCTCTGCTCCCTGGAACAAGTCACTTAAAATCTTCAGGTCTAGACTCCCATTTGTGGAATGAGGTTTGGGTGCCTGAGATTTGCTTGCCCGAGGGATGGCAAACCTTATCCTGAGGGTGTGCCCCGGCTTCCCATAAGGCCAGGGTTAGCAATCCCGCAGAATCCGACCACAGAAACGCTTTGGGACGTGGGGCCTTCAGAGAGTGTGCTCCGAGAGACCCATAGGGGTGGTGATCCCGCTGGACCCCTGGGACAGGCGAGCCACCCAGGCCCTCCCTGGGTTTCGGGCAACCGGGCTTCGGAGCCTCGCTGCGGGACCTGGCGAGACCGCATACTGCTCCCATCTGCCGCGGGGGGCCCCCGCTTGCGTGGGGGCGGCCCCTGGCGGTCGGAGGACTTCGCGGCCCGCGGGGGTGCGGGGGTCATACCAGCCCGGAGGCCCTGGGCTACCTCCCGGGTCGCACCAGCGGGGTCTTTCGGGCTTCGGGGCCCACACAGCACCAGGCAGTACTGCGGCCACCCGGACCTGTGTCCACAAGCACCAACAGGAGAAACCGAGGCAGGGAAAGGCCTAGGCATGGTTCTAGGGGCGGCGCAGCCACAGCCTGAACTTGTCCCCCCCCCCCCCCCCGAGGGATGCGGTGCGGGGACCTCGCTGTCGTTGGTCCCTTCACCACGCGAGGCTGCCGGGGACCAAGGGGCGTCGGGAGAGGGCAGACGGGACAGTCCCTAGCGGTTGGCACGCACGGGGTCCGAAGGCCGGGAGCGCAGGGTCGGCGCGGGGGGCAGACAAAGGCGGGGGACAGCGAGCCAGGGAAAGACAAAGCGCGGAGGGGGGTCGGCGGCGGTGGCGGGGCCCCGGAGGCGGCTCCGGGCGCGGCGGAGCCAATGGGCGGGCGCGGGGCGGGGGCCGGCGGCCGGCGGGGGCGGCACCGGGATAAGGCGGGGACCACTGGCAGCTGCGGCAGCTTGCTCCCGCTCCCTCCTCGCACCCGAGGCGGCCCTTGCAAACTAACCCCCGCCCCGAGGCGTAGGCCGGGGCCCGGTGAGACCCGCGGGCGGCCGGGGGGAGGGCCTGCATCCGGCGCGCGAACCTGGGCGCTGAGGTGGGGGGCGAGGGCCGCCGCCGTCCGCGGGGTCCCCACGACCAGCGGGTCCGCGCGTCGCTCTCTCTCGGAGCCCCAAGACTGGCGTCCGCCCTTTAGGGCCGGGCCCGCGGGCGGCCGGGGTCTGGGGTCGGGTCCCCTTGGGTCCGCAGGCCGAGGAGCGGGCCGCGGGCGAAGGAGCGGTCGGGTGGGCAGGCGGCCAGCAGGAGCGCTGTCCAGGGCTGCGCGCCTGGGCCTGGCACTGGGCAGTGCACGGTGTGGTTCAAGCGGGGGCAACGGGTTCTCTCCGGGCCGCTCCCGGCCCCGCCCTCTACTGACCCCTTCACCCCAGGAGGGGGCCGCCCCACGGCGCGCTCAGAGTGGCTGCGCGGAGCCCCCTGTCCACAGCCGTTCACCGATAACTTTGTCCTACACATGGTTCCAACTCTGGGACCCTGCCCATGGGGGTCAGCGTTGGGGGCGGGCAGGCGAAGGGATGGGTGAGGGGCGGAAGTGGCAAAACCAAAAGCAACAGGAAATGACTTAGGGAAAGTCCCAACCACAGCCCCCCAGCCCCTGGTCTGTAAACACCCCCACCCTGCAGCCTGGGGGAAGGGATCGTGGGGCCCCACCAAACGACTTCCCGTTGCAGAACCCAGCGGGTGCCGAGTCTCAGCCCGGGACCTCCATCACTTCCGAAGAGCCATGTTCCAGGCTGCAGGAGCCGCCCAGACCACCCCCTCTCATGTAGGTGACCATCTGAGGGGGAAGGATGAAGGGAGAGGAGCAGCCTGTTTGCCTGGCACCCTTTCCCCCCTCTTAAGTGGCCTGGGATCTGGGCAGGGCCACCCCAGAGCTGACCCTGCCCTCTCCCTCAGGAAGCCAAAGGCGGTGGTGGCAGCAGCACTGTGCAGCGCTCCAAGGTAGGGTCCTCAGGGTGGGTGTGGGCGGAGGAAAGGGTGGGTGCTGGCCAGCCCCTTGGCTAAGTGTCCCCCTGCAGTCCTTTAGCCTGCCGGCCCAAGTGAAAGAGACCTGCACCGCCTGCCAGAAGACTGTGTACCCCATGGAGCGGCTGGTGGCTGACAAGCTTATTTTCCACAACTCTTGCTTCTGCTGCAAGCACTGCCACACCAAGCTGAGGTGCGACCCTGCCCTGCCTGCCTGGGCCCTGACTTTCGGCCCTGACCCGGCCTGACCTGGTTGTTCTACTTCCGCAGCCTGGGCAGCTATGCGGCTCTGCACGGCGAGTTTTACTGCAAACCCCACTTCCAGCAGCTGTTTAAGAGCAAAGGCAACTACGATGAGGGGTTCGGCCGCAAGCAGCACAAGGAGCTCTGGACCCACAAGGAGGTGGACTCTGGCACCAAGACAGCTTGAGGTCCCCGTGACCTTCTGCTCCCTCCGCAGAGGGCCTGGAACTGGGCCATAGGAAGGATGGGAAAGAGGTTGATTTTAGGCTTGGGTGGGCTGCAGGGTGGGAAGGGGGCGAAGCTCCTCAGGCAGAAAGTACCAGGTGCAGGGCTCTGCTCTATGATTCCTTCCTCCTCCCTCAGCGGGTAGGGGTTTGGGAGCCAGGATTAGAGTTTGCGCTCCACCCTGCTTCCTTCTTTCAGCCTACCCCACCCCACCTCACAACCCCCTGGGAGGCCCCCCAAGACCAGTTTCCCTAACTAGGTGCCTTTTCTCCAGCAAGGAGTCAGCATGCCCCCCTCAGGGTCCCAAGCACCCTCACTGCCACCTAGGCTGTGTGCAGCCGCCAAGTCTCCCCATCTACCTCTACTCATAACCTGCTCCTGAGCTACAGGGACCGGAAGTAGAGTGAGTGCGCCGCCTGCTGGGCCTCATGGACGCCACCTCTGCAGTCGGGGGAGGGGATGGGGAAGTGGCCTGGCAAGGCAGGACCTGCCTTTTTGGGGCTTGGGACCCTCTTACACCAGGAAGTTAAAAGCTTCTGCCAGGCTGAGAGCCTGAGACCTGCTGGGTGAGCAGCTTCCATGCTCCCTTGCTCTCCCTTATTCCTGCCCCTATGACTGATGTGATCACCCGTTTTAAACACGTTTAAATAGATCTTGACTCTGTATTATGTGGCCTGATGGGGGGCTTTGTGGCAGGAAGAATGCAGACCCACCCTATGGAGGGGAAGGGGGAACAGCCCTAGAACACTCTTGGCTTTGGTGTGGGGGGCAGAAATGAGTGTCAGGGAAATAGCGAGCCAGCTTAAGAAAGGGATGCTCTTCCACCAAACAAGGCACCACCTCTGCAATTGTGACTGAAACCCACTCTGCCCCCCCAGCTTTGAGTTGGTTAAGACACTCCAGGTCCACTGACTCAGATTTTGTTTTGAAGAGGAGGGCAGGAGGCAGAACCCTTGACTCCTTGTCTGACCCTTCTAGCTGGTCTCAGCTGTCCAGCTCCTCTCAGTATCAGCCAGCCCTGTGGCCTGGAATCTGCAAGGAATGGTGGGAACCTGTAGGTGCTACTGAAGGTCTTAGCGACTGCTTTTTTTTTTCCTGTCCTTTCCCTTATTGCTGCACTTTTGTGGTGCCTTTTCAAATTCTGGGGTTAACATTTCTGTTGGACTTAAGGAGAAGCTGTTTGCTTGCTCCTGAGAACCCAGGAGCATGGAAGGATGGCAGTTTACAGCAAATAAGGCAAGCTTGGAGGACCTAAAACACCCACCCTACCCCCTCATGACAAATAGAAGTCTGGATTGTCCTGAAGACACTGTTGTCTTGATTTTCCCAAAGTGCTCCTGGGATGCATGAGCTGGTGGGGCAAAAGAACAGACTCCTGGAGGATTTGCTGCCACTACCCTATCCAACTCCCCGAGTTCCTTGGTGACTCTTACCTAGAAAACTGGGCCTCAAGCCCTGGTGGCAGGTGAGCCACTGTGCTGTTAAGCTAGGCACTACTTCTTAAAGAAGCAGAGAGGGCACCTGAGGCCTAGGACCTTGAAGCAGGAGAGATGCTCAACCTCAGCAGACCCAACTTCCTGTATCAAGAGGTCTGTAATGGGAACAAGGTCTCTCCCTGGAGTTCAACAGCAGTAGATGGGCCAGGGGGACTTCTGACTACTGTGCTGCAAGAATGGGACCAAGGTGGGCTGGAGGACCCTATTAGGTGCCACAAATCGCAGGAACCCAGCCACTGGTGATGTCCAGGTCAGAAGCACCAACAGTGCCACCTCAGTAAAAGCCCAGGTGTGCCACCCTGTGTGGTGCTTCTGGAGGGGAAAGGAAAGAAAGAGGGCAGACCACTGTGGGCCTACAGTGGTACCCAGCCAGGTAATTCCAGGACCCCTCTTTCTGCAGTCATTTCAAGTTCTCTTCTACTTTAGGGGGCTCAGCTTGTTGCTAGGCACCACATCAAGGCCCTCCCAAATAACCCCCCAACCAAAAGCATGGCCACAGGACCCTTCTAGTATAAATGATCCCTTTTATTGAAAGTAATGCGTGACACTGGCCTGGCTTTGCACTGCAAGCCCTCAGTCAAGATATAGTCAAATAACTATGGCTGCAGGTTCTTCTGCACAATCCACAATTCAGATACAGACACAGAGCTTGAGGGGCAGGAGGGTGGCAGCGTGTGCACTGACCAAGCCCTGGCCCTTCCGGGGTGGGGTTGGCCAGGGCAGACACACCCCATGGGAGGATGAGAAGATGGTGGCGTAACCCCTTCCTACATCAAGCCTGGGACAGCTAGCAAACTGCCTTTTAAGAACCTTTGGGCCCAGGCCATCCTAGGGCCCCACAACTTTTTATCTGGATTAGTTAGTAAAAAAACAATAAATTAAAAGTGACAGCTTGGTCCTGAGGATGCTGAGCCAGCATGTCCACAGTTTTTGGCACAAAATCAGGGTCATTTTTGGTTTTATTGGAGTTCAGGAATTGTTGGCTTGTTTTTAAATTTATTTTTAAAACATTCCCTGTGAGGTAAGACCCTGGGGGTGGGGCTCTGTGAGAGCCTGAACCTGGGACAGTCCTCTCATCTTGTCAGTGACACCACGCTGTTCCCACATGGGAGATGGGGGGGGCACTAGGGACGGTATGGGCCAGGGAGTGCTACAGCGATTAGGATGGGGTCATAGAGAGGCTGAGCTGCTGCTTGGCAGCTTTGGTTGAGATGATGGGCTGGCCGGTCCCCACCCTGGGCAAGGGCCAGGGTGGAGACAGGAGCTTGTGTTCACTGGCCTTAGAGGGCAGTTGCCAGTGGAAGGTGGCCTGACAGAAGCCCCTGCAGAAAAGGGATGGAATAAAGGGACCCAGGCCTGATTGCCACCATGCAGCACACATTTCTGCAAAACCAGCTGCTTTCATTTTCTCTTCTCTCTTGAGGCGTCCATCACCTGTAACAGTCTATAATTGATATATATAAAAACCATCCAATATGATCTGAGATATAAATTAACAAGTACAAGGCCTCACATTACATGATGTGAAAAGGCTAAAAACAGCGATAGAAACTACATTCATAAAAGTGCATCGTCAACATACAACGAAGGCTTTGGCTTATTCTGTGCCCGTGGGGAAGTGGGCATGGCTGGCAATGAGCTGCCTGGCACTAATCCCCAGCTCCCTGGAGATGCCCACCCCTGGGCACTGGCTTTTTACCCCCTTTAATGACAACTCCCAAGGAAAATTGGGCATTGGGAAGGGAGGAGCTCAAGCGATAGGCACATTTTGGAGGGGAGGGGCCGGAAGAAAGGACCAGCACCCAGGCTGAGGTAAATATGGCCAACTCTAAGCTGCTTGGAGATACTGTTTCCACAACCACTGTTGCCATTCCTCCCACATAGGAGGAGCAAGACGGGAAAGAGGCTGAGACCTCACTGGAATGGGCAAGGTGGGCTAAGGAAGAAGAGAGCTGGTGGTTTTGGACACAGTTGGTGGCAGCTTATGGGCTCTGGCCTGGCAGGGTCATGACTCACAGTCTAAGACAACTGCCGGGGCTCTCCTGAATGGCCCAGTCAGGCTCAGGGCACCCAGCTATCCAGATACCCTTGAGTTGTCTACCTTCTCTGCTCCAGCAGGGGAATGGATATTAGGCCAGGAGCACACCAGCTACCGCAATAGCTCTTTCCAATGAAACCCAAGGCCCAAGCCCACACGGATATTCAGAGCCCAGCGGGCACACAAGTCTCCAGTTTAGAAACTGGGTACAGCATAAGAGTGACTCCAACTTGTAAAACAGAGACAACTGCATTGACAAAGCTGGGTCTCCCCACTCAGTGGGGGCAGTTCCACATCTCAGGCACCTGCTTGAGGGTGCAGGGTCATGGGGGCAGGCAGGACAGGCTCCTCCTTCCCTGAATAAGGCAGCATAACATTTGCTTCATCTTTGGTAAAGAACAAGGACTGGCAAAGCTGACCTGGGGCTCTATAGAAGAGGGTGGCCCAGGCCTCTGCCTTCCACTGGTTGAGGGATGCCGGGCTTTACCTTAGGCTTGGGTGGGCTCTAGTCCACAGACACTCTGGTGGTCTCCAGACACTGGGAGGAGAAACAATAACACTCTGAATGAAAATAACACTATTCAAACCCTTGTGTCAGTCCTGGGCCCCAGGCGCTCTGGGCCTCAGCATGGACTGCAGTGTCAGGACATCCCAAGGGTGGGGCCCACAGCCGCAGCGCACACTGTTCCAGCCCTTCCTCCCCACACTGAACTTAGGATGCTGGAGCTCTTCGGTCTGGCAGGCTGGGGTCTCCCAGTCCTTGAGGTTGCAGGTATCCCATCTGGCTCTGAGCTCCAGGGGCAGAAAGAGCACAGACAAATGCTGGCTGGACTGCAGCTCCATGGTCCACACCCTTGCCTGGGAGAAGCAGCAACTTTGTCGAGCCCTGCAGCAGCCCCTTGCCCATGCAGCAGGGTGGCCAGCAGCAGCACGGCCTTGAGAGCTCAGTACACGAGCTGTGCAAAGTGGTGTGTGAGCAGCTCCTCAGCTGAAGGTCTCTGATGAGCCTCCACAAAAATGCGTCTCAGGAAGTCCCGGCCATGTTCAGAGATGTGGGAAGGCAGCTGAGGGTTGGTGGGCTGGGTGGCAATCTTGAAAATGGCGGCCATTGCTTCATACTCTGCCCATGGCGGTTTCTCTGTCAGCATCTCCACCACAGTGCAGCCCAGGCTCCTGGAGAGAGAGCCCCATGTCACCCTTCAGACAGCTCCAGGCCCTGGCTGTGCACCCACTGCTATGATGAGATGCCTTCTTCAGAGCACACTGAGGCACAAGATGGGCTAAGCTGGTGGTTGATGTCGCTGGATTCTCCAAGGACAAAGAGGCTTCAAAGCACTCTCAGCCTTCAGAGCCCACATACAGGACAAGCCTATACCCCACCACTCACCAGGGAACTTTTTTTTTTCTGTGGTACTGGGGACTGAATTCAAGGCCTTTGCACTGAGTTACAACTCCAGTACTCTTAAAATTCTGGGGCAGGGTCTCACTCAGACACTAAGTTGCCCAGGCTAGGCTCAAACTTGTGGTCTTCCTGCTTTAGGCTCCCAGAATGCCGCAATTACAGGCAGGTATCACCATGCCTAGCACCTTGGGACTTCTTGAGACTAGGCAAAAGGTAGCACTAAACACTGATGGAAAGAGGTCCAAGAGTACAGCTCAGTAGCAGAACGACTGTCATGTGTGAGACCTTGGGTTCCATTCCCACCACGGTGTGTGTTTGTGGGGGAGGCTCCAAAACAATTGTATTTGTTTCCTATTGCTGCTGTAACAAATTACTACATGACTACAACAGTTCTGGGGGTCAGCAGTTGAGAATCAATCTCCCTGGGCTAAAGTTAAGGTCGGCAAGGATGGCTCCTTCTGGAAGCTCTGAACCTCTGCTCCTTCGCCTCCTCCCCTTCCCTGTCCCCATGCTGAGGACTGGACCCAGGCCCTTCCATGTGGTAAGCACGAGCTCTACCAATGAGATGTCCCCCGGTCTCTCTGCATTTCTTGGGTCATGGCCCCTCTCCTTGCCTTGCACCAGCCTTGTGCTTCCACTGTCACATCTCCCACTACCCACTCTGACCTCCTGTCCCTCCTCCCCTACTTTTTTTTTTGAGCTGAGGATGGAACCCAAGAGCTTTCCACATGCTAAGCAAGTACTCTAGGGACACTGAGCTACACCCCAGTCCTCCTACCTCCCTTTTATAAGGGCCCTTGTGATTATACTGGGCCCACTGGGCTGGGGATTTAGCCCAGTGGTTCCGTTGCCTGCCTCACAAGCACAAGGACCCGAGTTCGATCCCCGGTACCAAAATATATATATATATATATATATATATATATATATATATATATATACACACATACATATATATATATATACTGGGCCCACCGACATAATCCAGGACAACCTGCCCATATCAATGTCCTTAGTCACAGCTGCCAAGACCCTGCTGCCATACAGCATAAGGTAACATCCAGGGATCAAGACATGGACATTTTGGGGGGACTATTGCTCAGCCTGCCACAATAACTTGCCAAGGAGAGAAGTTCTCACAACTTCTAAGTCCTTTCTGAGGAAGGGCATACAGTTAGGCAGAACAAATGCAAGCCATCTAAGTGCTACAAGGAGAAGTCTGCTCTTGTTTAGAGAGAGCTAAGCCTTCAGAGTGGATCCTCTTCTTAAAGGGATTCAGCCAACATTGAGGTTATTTTTCATGGCCTAAGTTCCCAGCACTAACAGTATCCTATGAGGTTAAACACACCGCAGCCCTCATGTGCTACAGCTGGCACCACCCCTGCACACCTGGAGCCTAGGCTCTGGGTGCAAGATCCAGGTCCTCAGTCTCTCCTACTACACCCAGGTGATTTCCAATTTGGAGCTATGAAACCCAAGGCAAGAAGACGGGATTCCCAGCATGTCCTAATGCTCACCACACATCTGCCTTCCTTCCATAGCCCTCGCCGCTGATCACCTCGGGGCTCATCCAGTAGGGTGTGCCGGTGACTGAGCGCATGCCTGTTCCTGACATGCAGATGGTCTGCAGGCGTTTGCTGGCTCCAAAGTCCCCTAGCTTCACATTCCCAGCAGAGTCTCGGAGGATGTTGGCTCCTAAGGCATGAAAGGGCAGAGACAATCACCTGAGATGCTTCCATTTCCTACCATCCTTGCTCCAGGTCACTGAGAGCTGCTGGGAGGGTATGGACCACCATGGAAATAGACAGGAGCTGCATACAACACACCCACATACCCACAGTACAAAGTGATCATCTCCATGGCCAACATTTGCACAGCACTAGAGGGTATTTTCCCAAATTGCTTAACCAATCTCACACCAACCCCCAACTGGGGAAGAACCTGGGGCCCTATCCAGAAAGTTCAGAATGATACACTGGCCCACCTAGTTCACGAAATGATATCCTTGAACCCAAGTCTTGAGGACTTCACACAGCCTGCCCTGCTCACCCTTGATGTCCCGGTGAACAATCATGTTGCTGTGCAGGTAAGACATCCCCTCCAGGATCTGCCGCGTGTACTTGCGGGTCACACTCTCCGTCAGAGCTCCGTAGGCCTTCAACTGGTCTTTCACTGAGCCCTACCAGCCACAAGGGGTCAGAGGGAGTCCTCTCAGGGGATGGCTTTGGGAGGGAGCAAGGCTATTTCCAGCCCCCAGGACTGCAGGAAAGCAGAGATTCAACCAAGTCCTGTTTGTGATATGGAAGATACTTTGCTAGGAGCTGCTGGACAGCTTGGAAAAAAGCATGAAACAGTCTTTCCCACAAGCACTGCAGGATGCGAGTCTAGAGAAAGGGCCTCAGTTCCAGGTGAATATTGTGCTTACTCGACCACAAATAGCCATCCCACAGCACGTTAGGCTGGGTCTGGGACAGTTCTTACCTCACCCTCACTGCAGCCACAGATAGGGCCCTTCTGACCCTAAACTCTGCCATCACCCCACGTGGCTCCCGAGCTCTGAAGCCTCAGGGAGTCAGACCCACCTCAAGGGTGACCCTCCTCGAAGCCCTCAGTCCCAAGTCAGGGCCTCTTTTGAGTCTTGCATACATTCAAGGAGCACATACCCCTGGCATGTACTCCATGAAGATGGTCAGAGTCTTCTCGGCACGGTCCCTCAGGCAGCCGTAGTACTGCACTATGCGCTCGTGTTGCAGGTTCTTCAGCAGCTGGATCTCACACTCCAGAGCACTCACCTCCTACGGAGGGGCCAGTGGTCACCTGGGCACTCAGGGCCTGTGGTCAGCTCAGCTTGCCTTAATCTACACCTCACAAGGGTCTGCCTTGGGAACTTCGTCTGGAGAAAAGGGGGACTTCCCAACTGTCTGGCCCTCGGCCACAATGCTGGGTAACCCTCGGATGTGGCATTTCCAGGCCTAGAGGGAGGCAGACAGCGGGGAGGGAAGAAGGCTTGTGGAGGCTTAGTTAAGGTAACTATCAAAGATAATCTACTCGGGCCAGGGGTTTAGCTCAGTGGTTTTGCTGCCTGCTTCACAAGCGCAAGGACCCAAGTTCGATCCCCGGTACCAAAAAAAACAAAAACAAAACAAAGATAATCTACTCAAGGTGAAGTATGGGCCACATATTCCTCCTTTAGAATTGGACCAAACAAATGAACCCCGTGGTTCCTTCTTAGACTGAAAGCTGGGGAGAGGTGTCTATTTGGGAAGCCAAGACAGGGAGTAGTACACTGGTCATCACTTCTCAATTTGGGTTCCTTGGGACTTTGGTATGGACTCAGTTCCTCTCCCAGGTGCTTCAAGGCCAGAGTGGATAGCAAGGGAGCCTGGGAGAAGAGTGACAGGGAGGCAAGTTGTAGCACCTTGAGCAATTCATCTGTGCAATAATAAGATAAGCATTTTCATTGGAAGGGAAGAAATGGAGGTTAGAACATGGAGAAGGTGGTACCTTGCTTGTCTCAGGACTGTCTGGGTCAAACTGGACCTGCTTGGAAGCAAGTTCACGTCCTGTGTCCACATCATAGCACAAATAGACCCTGCCGAAGGCACCCTGGCCCAGGAGTTTCCCCCGGCGCCAATTGATGGGGGCACTAGGAGCTACAGAAAAATAGAAATTGTGTTATGATATGCATGTTCGTTACAGAGACCCTTCTCATTCTGCAGATGCTGGATCATGGGGCCTCTGGCTCAGGCCCCACCCCTACCTAGCACCACCACCAATTCTCTCAGTACTGCACCTCCACCCACTGGAACAGGCCCAGTGCCCTGGTCAATGGGACCTTAAGGTCAGAATCCTGGGAAGCAGAGGTCAGCCAAAGTCATAGTAAAGTGCTCTTCTACACTGATCAAAGAGTTTTACTTACAAAGCTCCTAAACAATATGGCAGGAATTGAGGGCATGCTCTTCAGTTTGAGCGTGGAACAACTAAAGACCGGACAGAAGTCCACAGCAGTGGAGCCAGGCATAAGGTCCAGGGTGTGCTACACCCTCCAAGGCTATCTCAGTATGGAGAAGATGGGCCAGAGGAGCAGAGTGCTGAGCCTAACCACTGGAAAGGCCCGGCTGTCCTCCTGCCCCTACAGCTTGTCTGAGCACCCTTAGTAGTCTCTTCCTAGCCAGGGACACTCACACTTGGTTGGCACACTCCTCTCCTGAACAGAAAGAGTGTTCTCGCTGTCTGCACTCCGCAGGCGCCCACGGGGGTCCAGGTATTGAACAGCCAGACCCATGTTCTCGCCATTTGTGCTTAGGGAGCGGCTAGAGGGAACCAGAGTGAACAGGTTGCCTTGATGACGTCGTATTCGGGGGAATGTTCTTCTGCCTGAAAAAGTACAAGAACCAGAGTAGAGGAAGTTAGACCCTTGGCCATAAGACTGAATGTGCAAACCAGCTAGAAAAGACAAATAATACCAGCTCTGGTCCATCCTATCTGCCCTCCCACCTGATTTATGCCACAAAGGCTGCTGTCCTTAGCATCCACCCCAAATCAAGTCAAAGTTCTAGTCTTTCTGCAGCTGCTGCAGAAGGCTTTGGAGAGGTGGCACCCCACAGCACACCAGGGACCAGGGAGTGGTAGCATCTTGGTGTACAAATACCATTCTCCCTAACTGGTAAGTTTTCTGTCTCTCTCTCCTCAAGTCTGGGGCACAATTTCTTAGGAATAAAGGGGAATGCAGAGGCTGGAGCTCAGGGTTCCCCATCTCCTTGCTTTCCATGTCAGAACTCTAAGCATGGTCTTTCCCAAGGCAGCCAGCAGGGGGCAGCATGGAGACGCACTCACCATCATTGTAGTCCTTATGGTGCACAGACACGTGGTAGCGCCGGGGATAGGTTCCACCTTTCACCCCTTTGTCATAGAGCTGGGTTTCTCGATCTGAGTGAGACAGGGGAATCACTGACCTCTGGGACGATCCGTGAATGAGCCACATAAGTCCCAGGTCACCTGGGGCTATAGCAGCAGGCGCAGGAAAATTTCCATACAGTCCAGGTTTCCCAACTCAGAACCAGCCCTGGCCCCATCCAGACATCCTGTAGGGCCTACCCAGGCTCCTTGAACTCACCTGAGTATTCCTGTCTATTGTCTGGGAAGCTCTGGGCTCGGGACATTCGTGATTTCCGGAAGGATGGACTGGAGAAAACAACAATGAATCACAAAATAAACCTCAGTGCACTTCCAAAGCAGCCCAGAGGGCAGAAAAGGAGGCAGAGCACCCAGGTGGTCTGTCTCCCCTGCTAACTACCCCACATGCACAGGAGGGAAGCAAAGGAGGAGGAAAGCAGCCCTTCCAGGACCTGGTCTCTTGCTTTCTCCCCTTCCTTTCATTAGTCAGAGGCCCAAATCTGACCAGGACCCTGACTAGTAAATAGGCCCAGCCTACTGAACTCTACCCTAGCTGAGCACCTGTCTCTCTTCTTGGCCTTTCTTCCCACTTTTGTAACAGATGAAAAGCTGCAAGAAAATTCCCAGCTCAGGCAGTGATAAAGATAACATTGTAGGGCTGGGGATTTAGCTCAGTGGTGGCCCCACCTGCCTCCCACCTGCCTCGAGCAAGGTCCTGAGTTCAATCCCTGATACCAAAAACAAACAAACAAACAAAAAAGATGATAATATTGTAGCTTATAAACTGCTTTCAGATTTATTTTATAGAGTGAGCTTTTTCTCATTTAATCCTCACAACTCTGAGGAAGAAAACATAAAAATAATATCAGGTGCCAATTACTGAACATCTGCCGCAGACACCCTGTAGGTCAGGTATGAAGATTCCTATTTACTTGTCCAATGATACAGGCAGGAAGCAACAGAGCGAGGCTTCAATTCAAAGTCCATGTTCCTGCTGCAATATGAGGCATCTTCCTTTCAGACCAATCATTTTAGAATGGGGAAACTGAGGAACTCAGAGTTAAGGGACTTGTCTGCTAGAGCTGGGACTGGATCTAGGTCTATCTGGTTCCAGATCTGCCCCATTCCAGTTTCCAAAAAGTTAAGATGAGAGCCCTGGGTGTAGGGCAGGATGGACCTCAGAGAAGTTGGTCTCCAGGAGAAGAAAAAAAGCACTGTAGGGACCAAGAATAAGAAAGAGGTGAACTTAGCTATCTTTTCCAGCATCCACCCGAAGGGCCCTTGCCCTGACATGAAAGTGCCTGGTTTTTTTGGTTTTTTTTTTTTTTTGAGTACGAAAAATTTATTGGGAGAAAGAAAGCTTCTGCCTAAGAGAAACAGAAGGGGGACCAGAAAGTGGGTTGCCCACCCACCCCACTTTTCAAGGATGTTTTATACAGCAAAGCCATGTGGTGAGGCAGGTACAAAGTGGGACAAAACTATAAGACCCAGTGAAAATTTACAAGGTGGGCATGAGGTGGGGCAAAGCCATGATCGACCAATAAGATTACAAGCACAGTCACCCAGGTAATGAAAGTGCCTTCCGACAGTGCCGCAGGTCAGAAACTCTCAAGGCAGTGACTCAGGGCTGTCCCTACTGCCCAGCTTCTAGACCTGTCCTCCTTCCCACCCAAAGTTCAGGAGATAGTCCAAAGCCAGAGTCATCCCCGTTCTGGCAGAGGCCTCAGCCTGTGGCAGCAACTCCTGCACTTGTACTGGTACCTTTTTGCTCCCCTGGTTGGAAAGCAAGCCCAACAAATAACTATGACTCTATGATATCTAGAGGAAGACAGAACTTATCAGGCCTATTAGGAAAGACACTGTCCAAATTTGGCCACAGTCACAAGATCAGATCTCACATGAACAATTAGTCAGTTACACAAATTAAAAAAATTAAACAATAAAACCCCAAACCTGCTCCCTATGTCCTGATTATCCTAAGCGTGCCAGAGATGATCATAACAAGGTCAGGGCAAGGAAGCTGCGGAACCAGTGCTGAGCCCTGACCCACAAAGCTATTTGGTATCTAAAGGACACACTTGTTCCCTCACAGGGTGTAAAGAACAGGATTTATGGCCAGGCATGTTTCATACACCTGATAGCCCAGAAATCAGAAGCTGAGGCAGGAAGATTGCTGTGAGTTCAAGGTCAGCCTGGGCTACATAGTGAGTTCAAAGCCAGTCTGAACTATGTAGTGAGACCCTGTCTCAAAAAACCAAAACAACAGAACAGGATTTATTACAAGCAGGTAGTGTGTGGTATGCCAGGCAGTCTGGATATTTTGTTTTCTTATTTTTATATCCCATTCTTATTCTACCAGAAACACTTGGGAGGAAAAAAATGAAAATGAGTGAAAATTCAGTTTCCCCTGCAAACTTCAACAGCACATTGTTTCTCAGTTCACCAATAAGGCCAAAAAAAAGTACAAGAGCAGCATATATTATGTTGAAAGTCAAAACATGTGAAACACTTAGAACAGCACAGAAAGCACTTAATAAATAAGCTATTTTATAAACTTTTTAAAAAAAATTTTGAGACAAGACCTCACTGTGTAGTCCAGGATAGCCTCAAACTTGTGGCAATCCTCCCGCCTCAGCCTCCTGAGTGCCGGATTACAGGCATGCACCACCACGCCCACCTATAAACTATTGCTATGTTCATTTTATTATGCAAACAAAACATTGTCATGGTGTTTGAGAAATTAAGGGTTTTCCTGGAAGCTTGATGTTTCAACCCTGGGCCTGTGGATGTGGTGAGATCAGACATACACCTCGATAAGTCAACTTCCTTAACCCATCAGTTCCTAAAATGCCTATGCATTAACACCCAAACCACCCACAGCCCCATACCTGTCTGCTGACCTGTCCAAGGACTGGCAGCTTCCCGACAAGGAATTTTCAGCACTGCTCAGGGGATCCAGCATCTGCAAGGCAAGTTATATGACAAAACCAGTCCCAAAACAAATTCCAGCCTGGAGACCCCAGCCCTGCGACCTACTCAGGGCTAGCACACTGTCTGTATTGTTAAAATATCAAAGTGTCCTTTCTTCTCTCATGCAGTGGGGAAAATGGTTAGTAAGGTACCATTCTCCCTGAAGTTTGTTTCTTTTTTTTTTTTTTTGCAACCAGTACCTTGTGCTTGCAAGGCAGGAGGCAGCATCACTGAGCTAAATTCCCCCGCCCTCTCCCTGAAGTCTGAAAAGCAAATTTCCAGGACGGAGAAAAATGCTTGGCTGGCATTCCAAGGAGCTCCGCCAGGAGAACAAAGCAGAGATGCTGCTTCTCTTGTTGGCATTTTCCTGGCTATCAATGTCAGTGCCTGGTGCTGGAGATGGTACTATGCTGCAGAGGGGTCTAGTGAATCTGGGTGGGACCTCAATGCTTCTGTTTACACTTGATAATTCATAATTTACAAAGAAACGACTGCCTCATTTCACAGATGAGCACTGCAGGCTGAGAAATGATAGGAGACCTGTCTAATGGCACAAAACTAGTTAGTGCACACCTGGTGTCAGAACAAAAATTCCCCAGTTCTTGGTTCTAATGCCCCTCCAATGCTTCCTGCTATCTCTGTAAAAGGTGTTTATATAAATTAAAGTATCTCTCTGGCTCTTGGAAAAATGCAGTAACAAAAAGCCTTCAAAGTGGCTTTTTTCCCAGTGAAGGTGCCTCTCTTCATTTAGTCAGTACACAGTGGGACTGGAGTTAGGGTCTAAATTTCAGAGCACATTCATCCCTCAGTATCTATGGCGATGGGCTCCAGGATCTTTGCAGATATCAAACTTTGTGCAGGCTCAAGTCTCTTACATAAGATGGCACGTTATTTGCATATTGTCCATGCATATCCTCCTGTATACTTTAAATTATATCTAAATTACTTATAATACATAGTACAATGTAAATGCTGTGAATTATCAGTTTAGAGAATGACAAGAGAAAAGAAAAGTCTGTACATGTTCCATGCAGACACAATTGTTTTTTGAATATTTTCATTTTACAGCTGGTTGGATCCACAGACATGGATCCCAGACACAGAAGGCTAACAGTATTCATTATCTGAGCTCCCAAGTTAAACATTATGCAGGAAAGCAAAGTATCAGAATTATGAAAACTCACTAACATAAAATTTCACAAAATTAGTTTCCAACTCAAATATCTTTACTAAGTAGGATCCACCCCACTCATAATTTCAAATATTTCAGATCATATTATCATATATGATTTTTTAAAATCTGCCTATCAGAGCAAATTAACTGCAAAGTAAAACTGCAAATTTGTTAAGGATACAAGATTTCTCAAGGTGGATGAAACCAATATGGGAAAAGAGTTGCTTCCAATACATCAAATGCATGTTAGGCAGTTAGACTAGTTAACAGAAAAGAGAAAATGGATGAGTGTAACAACATGGCAGGTGTGATGATGGAGGAAAATATGAAAGGTTCAAGAGGCCTTGGGAAAAACTGCTGAGTCCACTAAATGTTTTCGCAAAAAATGACCCTTGTTATGATAGTGCTGCAGAAGTCAAAGCGGAAGCAAAGGAAGTTACATTGTGTTACCATAATTTCTGTTAGAAAAAGTAAGTTAAAGATTAACATGAGGGCTGGGGATTTAGCTCAGTGGTTCTGTCACCTGCCTCACAAGCACAAAGTCCCAAGTTCGATTCCCGGTATCAAAAAAAAAAAAAAATTAACATGAATCATGTTTTGTTCATTCTAAAAGTTAGCAAATACATGCAACTATTACCTAAACCTGAAAACTTATCTCAGTTTCGCTCTTCAAGAAAGTCTCTTTTTTTTTTTTGGTACCGGGGATCAAACTCGGGTCCTTGGCTTGCAAGGCAGGCGGCGCAACCACTGAGCTAAATCCCTGGCCCAAGAAAGTCTTAACTGAATATTGTTTTACTATATACAATGTTGTTTAGCGCCTTGTGAAGTAGATTTATCTTCACTGGCCTGTTACGAGGAAGAATTCCCTTCAGCTAAAGAGGTGGGGGCCACAGGAGGACCTTGCAGTCCCCAGCTCCCACCATTTTTGGCCTCTTTCTAAAAGTCTGTCCTCGCTAAGAGTCATATCCTCTCATGCCTTCCAGGCCAGGCAGGAAAAGTAAAAAATAGGGGTACAGAATCATGGGGAAGAATAGAGACCAAAGGCAATCCAGCTCATCTGTAATCTCTGGGATTTCACAGCCTAAACCCTTAGAACAGTGGCTGTCCAGAAGTTCTGTAGGGAGAGAAACTGAAAGGGCCATCAGAAAAATGCCCAGGAAAGGACTCTGAAGCTAAAGGCACTCCAGGTCACGGTTCCAAATGTGAGTTTATCTGGAAGGCAGGAATACAGATGAGAGAGTAAGAGTGTCAAGGGCTTCTCATAGCCTATATAACTTGAATAATGAATAAAAAGTTACAGCAATCAGTTGTCTTGTAAAATCTCACAGGTGGTGTTGCTGGCTTCTTTGTTAGCAGTTTTGCCCTCAAAATTTTCCCTTTTTAAATCAAATTCTAGAAATTTATAAGAGCAATCAAAGCAAACTTATTGAAATGACCAGAATGAAGCCAGAGATCTCACACTTGCTGAGTTTACTAAACCAAAAAGAAAAAAATTTTTTTTTTTTCTGAAACACGGTCTTGCTATGTAGAGTTCAGGCTGGCCTTGAACTCACTATGTAGCCCAGGCTGGCCTTCTAGTGATCTTCCTGCCCCAGCCTCCTGAGTCCTGGGATTACAGACTGGTGTCACAATACCCCACTCTAAATTGCCATTTTCATCAAATAAACTACTGCTTAAAAAGCCAGGGGCCAGGGATTTAGCTCAGTGGCACCACACCTGCCTCACAAGTGCAAGGTCCTGAGTTCAATCCCTGGTACCTAAATAAACATAAAATAAAAACCCAGCCATTAGAGCCAAGCATGGTGGTGCACACCTGTAATCCCAGCACTCTGGGAGGCTAAACCAGGAAGATTCAAGTTCAAGGCCCAGTTGGGCAACTTAATGATTTAGTGAGATCCTTTCTTTGGGAGGGCCGGGGATTTAGCTCAGTGGCTCCACGACCTGCCTCACAAGCGCAAGGTCCTGAGTTTGATCTCCAGTACCAAAAAAAGGGGGATGGGGCCTGGGAATATAGTTCAGCACAAAGGCCCTGGGTTCAATCAATCATAGTAACACATACACATACACATACACACACACACACACACACACACACACACACACACACAAAGCCACTACAATGGTTGAGTATTGTGATGGACACATGGACCACAGAATCACAGTGAGTCATCCTCCTTTTGAAACTTTTTGGGTTTTTTTTGGTTTTTTTCTTGGTACCGGGGATTGAACTCAGGTCCTTAGCTTTCGAGGCAGGCAGTGGAACTACTGAGCTAAATCCCCGGCGATCCTCCTTTTGAATGCAAGTAGAACATATGAATTCTAGGCAACAGACTAGGGCTAGGAGGACAAGATGCTCATCCCATGATTATATTAAGTTATAGAAGACTGCATCTTTGCAAAGTGGAGCTAGAGATTTTCCTGCTGGCTTTGAATAAGCCACCATGTTGTGAGAGGGACCTATAGCAAAAGAACTGTAGGTGGCCTCTAGGACACTCAGAGCACGACTGAGTGACATCTAGTGAGAAAATAGAAACCACAGCCCTACAATCACAAGGAACTGAATTCTGTCAACAATCATGTGAGCCTGGAAGATAGCCCCAAGCTCAAGAAAAAGAATCCAGCCTGGCTAGCACCTTGATTGCAGCCCTGTGTGATCCTAGGCAGAGGACCCAGCTAAACAATGTCTAGACACCTGACCCAAGGAAACTAAAGTATAATAAATTCTATCACTGTAAGACTATATTTATGATAATTTGTTATATAACAACAGATAATTACTAATAGCTGTTTATCATCACAGAAGGTCACTCTAACCAATCCTGCAGTATAATTGGGATAGTGTTTGGGTCCTACCTCTCCCCAAGAAATAACAAAATTAAAATATAGCCAATAAAAAACACAATCTGTTAGTTTAGCATTGGTCATATGTACAAACTTGCCCAAATGAAGAAAGACAGTTGTAAGGAAGAGCATAAACAACAGAGTATAATTCTGTAGGAAGGCCAGTGAGGGACTTTAAGAGTGAAACTGTCAAGTGCTCACCCAACACCAAAGAGGCTAGGTAGCTTGGATCCTATCTTTGGCAGGAATTGATATTTGGCCCATCGAAAGGAATAATCCATATTTGGGCAGGCCTGGTTTGTAGACAAGCTACTATTTGAAGTTCTAATCTATCAAGTCTACACTGTGCCCACGGAGAATCCCTGACATCATCTCGGTCTGACACAGACTGTGTGCACACTCCAATCCCCCATACTCACGCACTGCTCGCTGGTCTCTGGGATGAATTCCCCCTCACTGTTGATGCTGGTGTAGGATCCCTGCCGGGCAATGTGCTGCTGCCGCTCAGGCACATAGCCAGGGGGAGGCGAGCTTCGGCCAGGGTTCTGGGAACCTAGAGCACAGAAACAAGGCTTTTAACAACAAAGTCCAGGACAAGTGGCTCAAGAGGAACAGGCATGGGGCCAGCTAGAGATACAGGGCCCTAGGTCAGGATGTAACTCAGATGGGTTATGACGCCAAAGCCCAGCATGCTTCAGCTGCCTAAGGTGAAGTTCCTTCCTAATAGGAAGCAAAATCCAGAGACGGAGCAGGCACTAGCACATATATGACCAAGAACCTCAACATAAAACACGAACAGAATATGCCCTGTAAAACCAATTTAAGCTAGCAATTAGACCAGCTTTATAAAATTCTTGCATATAATTATTCCTTCATAGTCCCCCCCCATATCCTTAGGGGATATATTTTAAGACCTAGTGGATGCCTGAGAGCCCAGATAATATCAAATATGATATATAACTAAGTTTTTTCCTATGCATACATATGTATGATAGTTTAATATATACATTAGGCATGGTAAGAGATTGACAATAATAAAATAGGATGGTCATAACAATATTCTATATTAAAATTGTCAGCATTACTACTCTTGCAATTTGGTGCTGTTATTAAGTAAAATAAAAGTTACTTGAACACAAGCACTGTGATAACATGACAGTCAATCTGATAACCAAGATGGCTACTTAGTGACTAATGGGTGCGTAGCATATACAACATGGATACACTGAGATATTCATATTCCAGTAGGACAGTGCAAGATTTCATCATACTACTCAGAATGGTATGCAATTTAAAACTTACAAGTTGTTCATTTGTGGAATTCTCCATTTAATATTTTCTGATTGCAGTTGACTGGTGCTAACAAAAACCACAGAAAGTAAAAAAAAAATGCAGACGTGGCAGGGGGGGGCACTACTGCACATCAGGTTAGTCTTTTTAAGCTTTAGGTCCCAGCAGCAACATCTTTAGGCTGGTATCCAAAAAGGTAACCGAATAAACCTGGGCATCTCTCTCTTCTGCCCTGTTCTTCCAGTCAGTGTCTCTCCTTATTGCTTTTCTACTTGTATCCAGCAAAAAGGCTCCTTGACATTTGGGCCAGCAATTGCCTCTTTCACTGTTACCCACTCCTATACTTCCTAACTACTATGAGCAATTATGTTGCCTCCCCCACCTTTCAGTACTGGTGATTAAACCCAGAGCCTTTGTTCTAAGCTATATTCCCAGTCCATATTTTATTTTTTATTTTGAGAAAAGCTCTTGCTAAGTCTTTTAAGTTGCTTAGGTTAGGCTTGAACTTGTGATCCTCTTGCCTCCACTTCCCAGAGTGCTGGGATTATAGGTGTGTGCCACCATATCCAGCCTTGTGTTGCATTTAAATTTTGTTTTTATTTTTTCTTGGAGATTCACTGTAATTACCCTCTTTGATTTTCAACATTTCTGTAACTGAGATATGACAAACATCTTTTGAGTGACTACTAAACAGCAGGTATTCGATAAGGTATTCTTGCATTTGTTACTTCACTTAAACCTTTTCACAATCCTGAGACATAAGTATTTGCTTTACTTAACAGAGGTAGAAACAGACTCAAGGAGCTTTATATTTCTCCAAAAAAAAATTTTTTTTTAGGAAACAAGAATTATTCCTATTTTACAGGTGAGAGAATACAAAGCAAATTTAACTGAATTTTTATATGAAAATATAAAAATTGCTCTGAATTTGTAAAATAGAATAGTTTATCAACCTAACATCACCGAATGACACAAATATGAGGATATGGCTTATAAATCATTAAGCAATGATCTTGGTATATGAGATTTTGAGTCTCAGAAATCAGATCTTCGTACTCCTAGGCCAAAAGTTTTTCTGACTGCCACTTTCCCTGATCAGAGAAGGAGACAAAAGGTCAGAAGTTCTAACATTTCTCCTTTGTAAGTACACCAGATAAACTAAGAATCAATCAATCAAGGTTTAAAAAAGCTTTAACAGACCTGGAGGTATAGCTCAATGGTAGAGACCCTGCCTAGCTAGCACAAGGCTCTGGGTTCAATCCCTAGATCAGGGAAGAAAGAAAAAAAGCTTTAACAATATCCACATCAAATATATCTAGTAATTTGAAAACAAATATAGGACTCTTTCCTAAGACCTTTTCCTTCTTTGAACAGAACAAATTTATACCATCATGCAGAAAACCAAACACATAATAGCCCTCCGTTCCCTCATCTTATTCTGTACTCTTCACCTCTCCCCTATGGCCAGCAATTCCCAGACATCAGAAACAGCAGAAATGCCATTCATCAACAAAACAGGCTACTTTCCTCACTGGTCAGATTCTCCCAGCTAGTTCTGGCTGTAGCACTAGGTTTCCTGAAATGGAACTACAGGCAAGATGCTGTGTGGGAATGGCTAAGGGAAAAAAAGATAATAAGTTTGGTAGCAGGAGATTTAGGGAAGAACCTGACTCATTCTACCCTGAAAACAGCCAACATCAACTCCCTCCTTTCTTGAAAGAAACCAGCTTCAGAAGGAAAATTTTGGGGGACACAGTTTTAGTTTTATATATAGAACCTGCAGCCTGTGTCTGGAAGGAGAAGTGGTATATCTACTGCAGAAGCTGCTAAGGAGCCCAGCTGAGGCTTTTCCTGGAGGAGACCATGAGCCTGGCAAACTGCTGGGGCTCAACAACACTCTCCAGGAAGTTTCCTTCCCATCATTCCTAGGGCCTCTCTAAGGAAGAAAAATACTTAGTAAAAAAATGTTGCACAGGGTTGCTCTTAGAGAAAGTTTGTAAGGAATCTGAACTATTACTGTATTCTCAATGTCTGTCAAGAGAATGACTCCATGGGCTGGGGATTTAGCTCAGTGGTTTCACCGCCTGCTGTGCAAGCGCAAGGACCCGAGTTCAATCCCCGGTACCAAAAAAAAAAAAGAATGACTCCTTCATTCTCCCACATAAAGTCAGTTCTTCAGAACATATGGCTCATTTAATTGTGCAGAAGAAATCTGATGAATTTGTCACCAAGGACACCTCAATTGCTCCTTGGAGGCATTAACCTAAGGATGTGTCGCAGGTAGAAAGGCTAACGTGGGAACCTCAGTAATCTGGCTTCCCCTCCTGACTCCAGAGGAGCAGCCAGAAACAAAATTGCTCTGAAAAAAAGAGAATTTTTCTGGATTTCCTGCTTCAACACCTCACTCACAGGGTAGAGGCTATACATGATCTCAAGTAGCCTGCAGAATAAAGTCTGTCCACCTGTTCTTAAGCCCTGGCAGAAACTGAAACAGCTCTCAATGTAAATTTAGGGATATTATGTCATGAACTAACAAAGTAATGAAATCAGCCAACATGGGTATTTTTTCCCTTCTCTACTTTCCTCTCTTCTTCCTCCCTCCCACCCCTCTCTTTCAGCACTCTTTATTTCTCATTTAACCTTTAAAACAACCCTGCAGTGGAGGTGCATAACTATCATTTACATACAACAGAAAGGGAACCTGAGCCCCAAAGCCATAAAGTGCCTTAACAGTAGGACTGTGGCTAGAAAATAGCCTTTGTGACTGCCAAGGCAATTTTGAGACCAAAATTTATTTCCAAAAAGGACTAGTACACTGCTCAACACAGTAGCTGAAGACTTCTTGCTGAACTGCTCCCCATGAGTGACCAACAGAGAGGATGAGGGTCCCACTGACGGGGAGAGAAGTTAGCTAGCATAAAGATTTCTTGATAGTACAGGTGCTATGTTCAACACCACTCAAATTCAGAGTTGTTCTGTCCATGGTTATTTGTGAGGAGGAAGATAGGAATACAAACTGCCATTTGGCCAACAGAAGGCTCAGAATCAGAGAAAAGATGGAGGAAAGGAGAAATCTGGACCAAGGATAAGAAAATGACTCCACTTACCAAGCGACCCAGATATTAAGACCTATGTACATGGCCACTTCCCTTGCCACCATAACACAAAATTCCAGTGTAACCATGAAATGGGCTTTTCTTAAGCCCCAGATGACTAAAAATACAGAGCATTATTAAACCCGTAGCTTGCAAACATTAGCCTACAGTTCCATTTTTGGCTTTAGAAAACATTTTGATAGCCCACAAATTCTGTGGCAATTCAATCTATATGTTGGTAGCATTTGTCAGCAGCAGAAGGAAAACTAAAGAGATAAGCAAGGTGTATCAAGAAAAGCCTAGCTTTGGAATTAGGTTCCAATCAGGCTTTGACAATCATTAGCTGACTTAAACTCTCACCTCAATTTCTTCATCTGCAAAAATGGAAAGAACTGTCTACCTCATAACCATTTTTGGTGGCACAGGTACACATCTACAGGACACACCTAATGGCAGGAATCAGGTAGAATTCCATTCAGTTTCCTCACTTTATATGGCAGACATGCATTGCACTCAGGATCCATTCTACCTGTCTAGTATCTCTCTCTGTACTTCAGAAGCTAATTAGCTAAAACGGTCTATTTCTAAGACTCCTTTCAGGTCTAGACTTGTGTGATCCACTTGTGTGAGATTTAGTTTCCTGTCATTCCTGCTGTCTCTGGGCCCAGTGAGAGAAGTGTAGGCAGCCCTACGTGTCAGGTATGGAGCAGGGCTAAGGGGCACTGGACATCTGGACTGGGGACCTCCCAGCTATGGAAGGAAGAGGACCTCTGTGCTGTATGGGGACCTGCAGCCTGCTTCCCTCTCCCAGTGGTTTCATAAGCCAGAATATACACTAAATCTTTTCTTCCTGAAATGAGCTAGAGTGAATTCTCTTCTGTGCAACCAAACCCTCAACAACATGCTCTGCAGTGAAAAGATATTACACATTTTACCTAGAATAATAAAAATGTTTCTTGAAAGGGAGTGAGGAAAAATTCTCACTTATTAATGATATCTGAGACCAAATTGGTCCAAACTATCCCCAGACAGAATGAACTGCCCCCATCAATCACCCAGTGTCTGAAGCAAGAACACCCCGGGGTGAGCTACACATGGCCCTGCTAACATCCATCCTTCCCTTTCTAGCTCCACTGGACTCTCCCCTGGTTTTGCAGGAGGAATGGGACTAGCTCTTTCGAGGCCAGGACTACAGACACAGAAGGGCCTGGGGGAAAACAGCTAAGGTTTTCTGAGCTTTTATTTCCAGCCAGTGACTTTCACTTTTTCCAACTCACATTGTGGCCTGCAGAAAGCCAGCCTTGTTATCTGATGGGCCACAGGCCAGGGGCCATTGTGCACAGGCCCACCGCCTGGAGCAGGAAAGGGAAGCTCCCCAAACCAATGGCTATCAGAGGAAGCGAATGGAAAAACCAGGAGTTGGCAGAATTGCTCCAGGGTATTTTCAGTTTTGTTTTTATCTTCATTTCAGGCACTGTGAGCCAACTAGATACACAAAAAGCAGTCAAGAACAAGTGAGACAAGGGATTGAGCAGGACAGGGTACTGGGCTCTAAGAGTCTGATGGTCATATATTTACCAGCAATGACAAGAGTGAGCTGGATTGCACAAAGCCCTGCTATGCAAAGCACAGATCATCCACAGGTGTCAGGAGGAAAGCACAGGTAGGGGCGTGGGGGACAGGTCCCTGAGACACCCTTCCCTGGCATTCCAGACTGATCTTGCTGCTTTAGCTTCAGCAGGCCATTTGTGTTAAGGGGCCCATCTTAGCATCAGCTGAAGTGGAAGGGCACAGTAGCAGCCCTCTGTTCAGAGTGGCCCACAGCTTCCCCTGAAAGCATTCTACACCTAAGGAGAGGTCCAGGATTTACACGGCCAGCTGTCCAAACTTCTCCCAGGATATATTATTCTCTGCTAGATTCCTTAACCCAGAAAAGCAAAATCAAGAGATAAATTTTCATCCTAGGATATGGCTGGTTCTTTTGCTCTGTACTCTGACTCAAAGCTGAAAGGCTCTGTTTCTGGCCCTTTTCATAAGAGAACCCTCATCAGGAAGCTGATGCAGTCAGGAAGTTGCCTCTGCAGGGAGTTCTAGAGCTCTGGGTCAGTGTTAATGTGCACATCATTATAAGTACAAAGATGTATTTCTAATCCTTGTCTCCCTTGCGGGATAGATGAGATGAGGAAGGTAATCAAATGTTTTTCCTCCCTGATAGAAAATTATTACCACAATTTCCCAATATACAACAGACCAGGCTGTGCAGAACAGTGCTTCTCAATGTTTTCATCCCATAAGATCCTGAGAACATCCTGTGTGTTTCACTTCTCAAAATTTCCATTTTAGTCTACTATTCCTGGTTTTATCTAGTATTGGAAGAATTAACAGCAAGAGGAGTAAAGAACCCTTTGGAAGTAACCATTTTGTTTTCATGTGTGCAGCCACTACCTCCACAGTCCTAGTTTCTATCCTTTCACAACTGTCCTAAGACTGGAAATTTGTAGTGCACACAATGCCTGACCTTTCTACTGCCCAATTGTTGCTACAAGGAGTTCTCACCCTTTCAACATTCTTTTTTTTTGCCTTCACCTGAATTTTTCCTCCGTTTCAGTCAGAGGCAGACCTTCTCTCCTCCTTCCAGGCCATTATAGCTTTCTACCAGGACTCTTCCAGACACTCCTGCAAGCGCCAGCTCACCCATCTCTTCACGTCTGGTCTCTCCTTTTCAGCTGTCTTTATCTCTCCCTTCACAACCTGCTCAGATCTCCAGCCTAAAGATATCCTGACTTCACTTCCTGACCTCTTATTCTTTCACTATCAAACTCCTTGAAAGGACTGCCTGCCTTCATTCATCTTAGAGGTTATAGTCTGCCTTGCTGGGCTGCTGTAGAGATGTGGCAAGACCACAGAAAGGCAGTGTGAGAAAAGAAGCAAGGCCACTTAAGATGCACTCAAATGAACAGGGCCAGAATGTGGTAGGGATGAGCCCTTCAGTGGAAGTGTGGCTACATGGCTTAAAGGCACCATCCTATTTTATGGAAGAATGGTGGTTAAATTTGGTCTCAAAGCCAATAGAACTTCCATAGGCAAAAATAAGAGGAAGCCCATTTTTAACATAGGGAAATTCTATTCAACTACCAGTGATCTCTGCATAGGAAGATTAACACTTTTGAGTTTACCCATTACATAGGAGGTTTTTTGTCTGTTTTTGCTGTTTAAATATGAACTAGTTTAACAGACTGGCTTTAAAAAATGGATTTCAAGGTATGTATGTTATGATGGGAAAAAACAAAGAGTGCATATGATAGCTGGTGTCAAATATTTGAAGAATTGCCGAATGAAAGATTTTATTTGAGTTACTCAAGAAAGCCGTACTAGCCAGGCATGGTGGCACACACCCATAATCCCAATACTATGGGAGGTTGAGGCAGGAAGATTGTAAGTTAGAGCCCAGCCTGGGCAACTTAGCAAGACACTGTTTCAATATAAAAAGTAAAAAAGGGCTAGGAATATAGCTCAGCTCAAAGGTACAGTACCACATGAAAAAAGAAAAGAAAAGAAAAGAAAAGAAAAAAAAAGAAGGCCAGGTAAGATGGTAGGCATCTGTGATCAAGCAGGAAGATCACAAGTTCAAAGCCACAAATAAAAGTTAAAAAGGGATGGGGATGTGGTTCAGTGGTAGGGCACTTGCCTAGCATGAACAAGGCTATGGGTATAACAAGTCTGGGTGTGGGGGGAGAAGGGAGGGAGGGAGAGGGAGAAGGAGAGAAATAAATTAAAATCAACTGGTAAAGTGAAAAAAGGCAGATTTTTCAATTCACTGTAAGGAAAATTTTTCAACAGAGATGTCTAAAATTAAATTGGAATACCCTGAACTTCTCCGTCTTTGCAAATTTTGCAGTGGGAGCTGAATGATCTGTATGTTAGAGTCTTTCACTAAATAGTCACAGGGATGTTAACGGTGGTGGTGAAGGAGGGAAAAAGGCAAGAATGGAGTAGGAGGTTGAACTGCTAAGCTTACTAACCAATCACTTCTCCTTTGCTTCCATTTCTATTGCTAGGACTTTTCCTAGTACTTCATGGTAACTCCTGGAAAACTCCACTGTACACTTGTGAGAGAATGGGTGTCAGCTGTTAGTATGATTATGAAAATAATTTCGACCTCACAGATACCCTGAAAGGATCTCAAGGACTCCCCAGGGCCCCCACAACACACTTTAAGAACCACTGAAAAGCCATGTTCTATCAGTTTTACCTCTAAATGTCTCAAATCTTCCAGCTCCTTCTCCTCTTCATTATTTACTGTCAGCAGACTGATTCAAGGTCCTGTTTTCTTTCACCTGAACTACTGCATTAGTCTAGTATGGTTCCCCTAAGTCAGTGGTGGTGAACCTACAGCACCTCTCCGCAGTAGGCTGTTTGTTATCACTGAAAGCTCTAAAAGGTTCATTGCTTTCAGCATAGGGATTAACAACTTTACCACAGGCCACAAGCCTATGCCACCCTCTCTATTCACATCCTTTCTTCTTCCCTCTGCTCCCAGCGCTCAAGTCATGGGGACTTTTTTCCATTTCTCAAATAGCTCACACTGCTCCTGCCACCAGGCCTCTATCTACGTGCAGCATGCCCTGCCTCCCTTCGCTTGCCTCCCATCTATACTTCAGGTGGTAGGCCAAAGCTTTCCTAGCCCCAAGTTCAGGTCCCATCCCTCAGCTACACACATTCATAGCGCTACATCTCTGGTCATATTGACCACATCATGACAAGTAAATGTCCACGTTCAGGGATAGGATCTGTGTCTTTTTTGCTTCCCATACTTCTGGCACATAGTACATTGGTAATGAATGAACAAAACTGCAACTTATGGGAGAGAAATAAGATAACAAGATAACACGATAACCATTATAATGGAGACAGTATAGAGGCAAACATTTTCAGCAGCTTCCCGCTGACTACCAAAAAACCTAAGTGCAATCAAGTACACCAAGCCATTCCAGAAGTAGCCCAGAAATTCCTTTTGAGTCAGGGTCTCATTATGTAGTCCAGGCTGGCCTTGAACTATGTAGCCCTGCCTCAGCTTCCCAAGTACTGGGATTACAGGCGTGCACCACCAATGCCCAGCACCCAGGCATTCCTTCTTGGCATCCTCTATGACTCCTCCACATCCATCAGCCCATCTGGACCTGAAAGATCCATCTGGCTCTTCACAGGTGCATTCTAAAATGCTCCCCTCATTCTCCATAATCTGTCAAATCCAGCTCAGACAGCTCCTCTCCAGAATGCATTTCCCAGACCATGCTAGTTAGAAATCATCTTTCTGTGCCCCCTGTCCCCTAAGCACGCGAGATTCTTGAAGCACATCTTATTCTATTTTTTCTTTTTGGTAGTGCTGAGAATTAAACCTAGGGCCTTGCTCATGCTAGGCGAATACTCAACCACTGAGCTACATCCCCAGCCTCACCTTTTTCTTTTGAAATCATGCCTGGTAAATGCTATTTCCTATGCCTGTAATATCTGACTCTACTTCATACTCAGAAAATCTTTCTACACGTCAGCTCTCATGTTCCCTCTGCTCTGAACACCCTTTTCTCATGGGCAGTCAGTGACTGTCTCTGCTGTGTTCCCATCACCCTTATCTTTCCATAACATGTTCCATTGTTGCATTCATCGTAGCCCAACGGTTAGTATATAATGCTTGCTGAATGAAGGAAGCCATGATCTAGGTGGACTGAGAGGCTGTATTGTTCACTTTCTAGATAAACAAAAACTACATTAAAATCTTACATATGGGGCCAGGGATTTAGCTCAGTGGTTTCACCGCCTGCTGCACAAGCACAAGGACCCGAGTTCGATCCTCGGTACCAAAAAATATATATATATATCTTATGTATGCCTTTCTATACATGGAGAGTCCAAATGGCCCAGCATTTAACCACTGCCTCCATATACAAATCACAGCTTCTGCTTCGAGACAAGAGACTCAATTACTGCCCCATGTCAATCTTCACTGATTACTCTACAAAGAACAATATTGTCCATAACCCCTTCAGTCTCTACAAAGACTCTGGAAAAGAGACAAGCTGGCAGAGTTTCCCAGGCTCCAGGACACCTATATTCCAGGGATGCTTGCTCTCTCTCCTCAACCAGCTTAATGAAAATAAATCCACCAATTATCTACAAAATTTGAAATGTATTTACAGCCATTAAGCTTAGCAACTTACTACCAACACTTGCTTGGGTTCTGAAAAGTACTCACTGAGGCCAAGTCAGTGACTAACACACATTTCCTGCTACTCCCTCCCTCACTCACAGGAAGGTTCAGCAGCAGGATCAATGCTCAGGCTTCCTCAAGCTCAGCTGAGGCGCTTTAGAGAGCAGCTCAGCTTGGTGCATAGCTACTTCAATGCAAAAGGGCAAACTTGGCTTCTGGCAGCAGGAGGGGGTCTCAACTTTAGGGTAGCAGGTACAACCCTAATGTTTGTTTGTTTGTTTTTTTGGTACCGGGGATTGAACTTGGTACCTTGCGCTTGCAAGGCAGGCACCTGAACCACTGAGCTAAATCCCTGGCCCCAACCCTAATGTTTGATAAGGCTAGATTTCCCTCTTAACAAGAATTTCACAATTGAAGAAAAGAGTTTTCTTGCCAAACTATGGGAAAGGGGCTCCAGAGTAATATGTAATACTGTGTTATCTGGTATAATGCACATTCCTGACGTAGGCTCTTTTTCCGGGGAGGCCTGGCAGCTTTCCCATTAGTTAGCTATTATATACACTATGTCAACACTACTCTTCCCAGACAACCTAGTTGACTCTCTGAGTTTCACTAGTCAGCATCTTCCTAGAAGGATAAGGACTTCTCTGGCATCATAATCAAGAGATTAGAAGTCAAAATTCAAATTCAGATCTGACTCCTAAGTCCCCAGTCTTTTGGGAAAAGAATGATCAAAATAAGTGACTACTAGGGCCGGGGATTTAGCTCAGTGGTTCCACCACCTGCAGTGCAAGCGCAAGGACCTGAGTTCAATCCCCAGTACCAAAAAAAAAAAAAAAAAAAAAAGTGACTACTCTCCTGGAAGTCTTCAAACAGCTGTCTGAGGAGATGTCTTAGGGATGCTTAAAAGAAATTTAGTCACACAATTACATCATTATAAGACCCCTGAGGTCAATTTACTATTCCAGTCATTTCCCTACCCCTTCTCCCCAAATAAAAGCACAGAAGGTTGCTCTGCACAGAGTGGTGGACAATACATATTTGATGATTGTTTAATAAATATTTGTTGGAATTTTTAAAATGTGAGCAGATAAAATCGATGAGGGCAAGGGAAGGGAGTAAAATACTCACTGACAGAGAGGTGCCTGCTTCTAGGCTCGGGGGCCTGGTAGATGGTATTTATATCCCCCGCGGACTGGGAAGCCTTGATCCGCACTTGCCTGGACACCCCAGAGTGGGGAGAGGAACTGGTCTGTAAGAGAAGAGGCAAAAGGCTGAACTAGACCTTTTAAAAGCCTGTAAGGTTCTCTAGCCTTTTCCTAGGACTCCCCATACTTTCAGCCTCCTTCATACTTTTAACACATGAGCTCCCTGGCTTTTCCCTAAACCTTATGCCTCAATCTGTCTTGGTAATTCGTTATTTGCTTGAAGCAGTCTGCTTGGTGTAGCTTCAGTGATAAATGAGCACCAATACCTGGTGCCTCAGTTTAGTGGGTGATGACCCAGACACGGAGGAATAACAGGCATTCCTGTAACAACCTGCCAAACAGAAGAGAGCTGTAAATACTCTCATAAAATTCTCCAGAGAGCATAGGGAGAATAGCAGTAAATTATTTCAGCAGCAATATCACCTGCCGTGAGGTCAAAATAATGAATGATGGCAACTTCCCTAACCAAGAAAAAATTCTGGTTGCTCAATGTGTTTAAAAAGTAGCTCAATATGTTGCTTCTTCCCCAACCATAACTGATACCTTAAAAGCAAGGTAAAAAGATCTCAATTGGTCCAAAGTACCAGGGCTTTCACTGTACATAAATCATCTCAGGACTGTGCTCAACTGGGAAAAGCTATCATAGGTACCATTCTGATGGAGGTCAAAGACCTCAGAACAGGGTCAGTAGCCTTCCTGCACCCACCCCCACTTTGCACCCACCCACTCAAGTTGTCAGGTGAGCACCAGAAAGAAATCCAAGCAACAAAGGTGGGCTTTTGCATCAAGAAAGCTTAAAAATGAACATTGGAGGTGAGCAAGTGATGTCAGGATGTGATTATAAATAAGCAAAGCACTACTGAAAATGGAAATGGGAGCCCAGGATTTTTCAACAATCTGGGCCAAAGTTTCTGCTTGCTTCTCTAAAGCCTCTACCTTCCATAGGAGAGAGAGAGAGAGAGAGACAGAGAAAAAAAAGTCCACCCCAAACAATCTCTATATCCTGTCCTTCAGGAAAAAGGCTTTCCCACTCCCCAGGGCAAGTTCAGCTGCCAAGCAATCTTCTCTAGTCTCCCTATGCCAGACTTTATCACAACCAGGGCTGTCTTGACAAACTGTCTGCTGTAATGGGAAGAACCAAGGGGAAGTGACTGTTCTTGCTGAAGCCTCTGATGTGCAATAGCTCTTTGCTCAGAGTCAGAAAGGAAAAAACATCCAAAGCCACACATCAGGGAAGCAAGCTCAAGAAGGATAGGGGCGGGGCCACAGCCCCACAGCCACAAAGAGCTACATGACAAGTGTCCTGAGGACACCTGGTTGGATTCAGGGCCTTCCACACAGTGGGGATTCACTGAGTTTTGGCAGCAGGAATTTGAAATGTACCAAAGAATATCCCTTCTAAACTCTCAGCTTTAAAATAAAAAAAGCTGAACCAGCAAAGTAGGTACAACAGCCAACCCAAGCTTAGATTTGTAAAAGAAAAGGCTGAAGTTATGGCAACAGCTTGGAAAGTAGCTTGAGGAAATGAGTGAAGATTTCAGAACAGGGCTTACCACATTTTGAATTCTGACATTTAAAAATTCCCTGGAATCTTGTCAAAGTACAGATTCTGATGTGGTAGGTCTAGGTAGGGCACAGAGCTGTGTTTCTAACAGATGATGCTGGTGCTGCTGGTTCATAGTCTACACTGTGAGCAGTGAGGTCTCAGGAAGTGAGGCATGCTCCAATTTCAGGAAATGGTCTCAACCCTTGTTGCCCATCAGAACTGTCTGCAAAGCTTCTGATGTCTCAGGATAACTACAACAGAATCTCTGTGAATGGACTCCAAGCACTGGTAATTTTTAATCTCAAGGGATTATAACATTCAGCCATGTTTTGAAAAACCTCAATTTAAGGGGATAAAGAATAACATAGTAAACAAAAATGAGGTTGTTATACGGATTCACAGAATCTTGAACAAGATTCAAAATTAAGAAAAGAGAGAAAGGGGTTAAATGAAACTATATCTGAAAATAATAGAAGACTGTCATGGAGTGAAAGGAGCCTACAGGTATACAGTATGTAGCTAGCAGAACATTCTCTACATAGCAGCTAGAAGATGGTATTTGACCACTTTATAAAAACCTCAGTGAAGGATTCTGTGGGTAGCAGCATGGTCTGGCTGACACAGACAATATGAAAAATTACTGGAGAACAATATGCATAAAGAAGAGCAGTGGAGCTGGGCATGGTGGTGCACACCTGTAATCCCTGCACTCAAGAGGCTAAGGCAGGAGGATCACTAGATCCTCTGTGAAGAGTCTCTCTCCCCTTGGTTTCTACTGTCATTTTAAGACATTTAATTGGCTTCTTCCACCACCAACTCTCAGCTTCTCTCCCTCTCCTTCCCCATCTCCTTCCCCCTCCTCTTCTCCCTACCCTTCCTCCTCTCCCTCTCTATGGTATTTACACTTTTTAAAAACAAGCATAAAGTTAATTCTTAAATTTATCTTTCTGCTCTTGACCATTATCATAATCTCAAACTTAACACACTTTTGTCATTTGTATCTGAATATGATAAAAACTAAACAAATACCCAGCCTTATTTTGTTACCTCAGATTCTGACAAAAGGAAACTTCTAATGTTTTCATCCAAATGTTGTCCACTTCTCAAGTTTCCTATCAATGACTTTGGCACTATCTTACCTACTATTTAAGTTCAAACTGTCAAGGATATTCTAAAGGATAATTCTTTTTAGCCTTCCTAAAATAATGGGATAAGAACAGGAAGATAAAACTGGTTGGGCAGAGTGATTTGTTTGGTCCATGTTTAAAAATAATAGCACCTTACTTATAAAAGGTGATTGCTTTCATCTCAATCATTTTTACAACTCTGAGGAGTTCAAGGCAGGCATCTGTCATCTCCGGTGTACAGCTGGGAAACTGTGGCTCGCCCAGCCAAGACAGTACGTATATGGTGGCAGAGCTGGTCTAGAATCCAGTTGTTCTGTGTAGTCCTCTACCTATCAGTTACCATCCAGAAAAGTAACCCTAAAATTACCTTGGTCCATAAGAAACCTTGCCAAGGACCTCCACAGCTGGGTAACATTAGAACAAAAAGTATAATGCTGTCCTTGAGGAAAAGTTGTGAGATGTTGTATTGTTCTATTTTCTATGGTATAAAAGATAACTGATCTTGGAAAAGTCTTGAGGAAGACAAAAATTTCAAGGGGTTGGGGGTCACTTTTATATGTGAATAGTGTAAAAAGGACACAACTCTTTAGTCAGTAAAGACAGTCAAGCATATATATGTGATCAAAGTCAGACCTTCTGGTCAGAGGTTTAACAAATCCAGGAGTCCCCAGATCAAAACAATACTGAAGTCTAAAACATGGCTTTGGCCATGCAGTGGGAGGGATATGACTGTACCATGGTTGAGGGATAAAGACAGAAGAAAGATTAGAAGGATCAGCAGAAAAGGAATCCAAAAAGAAGAGACAGAATATTTAACAACAGGAAAAAGCCGGGCGTGATAGCACATGCCTATAATCCCAGCACTTGGGAGGCTGAGGCAGGAGGATTGCCATGAGTTCGAAGCCAGCCTGGGCTACATAGTGAGTTCAAGTCCAGCATGAATTACACAGTGAGACTGTCTCAACTCCCCCACCCCCCACCCCCCATAAAAACAAGAATAAGAAAGGAATAAGTGGTTACAAAACGAGAATGGGGCAATTACTCAAAGTAGAGAAACAAAGTGGCTGATAGCTTTCAGGGGGAACTGAAGACGAGGTAACATGGTATCTTGGAGCAGTGTACTTCAAGTGTGATCTCTGGGATGGTGCCAGACCACAAACTGTACACTAGTCCCCCACCAAGTAAGTACAGAAATGGAGAGTAACTCTTGAAAAACTTTACAGCAATTTGGCAGAGTGCTTTATGCCTATTATTTCTTATGAGTTTATTTTTAAATTTTATTTTATAACAGTTTAGTTTACTTTTCCATTTGTATCTCAAAAAAAATTTTTTTTTAAAAACTGGCCCATAACAGATTGGAAATTAAAAGAACAAAACTAATATTTCACCAGTTAGAGAAGCATTGTTCTACAAGTGAGGATTCTAACACAGCATTTTTTTTCATCATAATTTTCCTCTATATTTCAAAGCCTGACATCTATGCCAAGTGTGGTAGTGCGTGCCTATAATCCCAGCACTTGGAAGGCTGAGGCAGGAGGATCAAGAGTTTGAGGCTGGGGCCAGGGATTTAGCTCAGTGGTTCTGGTACCTGCCTCACAAGCACAAGGTCCCGAGTTCGATCCTCAGTACCAAAAAAAAAAAAAAAAAGAGTTCGAGGCCAGCCTGGTCTACATAGTGAATTCAAGGGCCTAGACTACAAACCAAGACCCTATCTTAAAAAAAAAAAAATTGAAATCTTGGGCTGGGGATTTAGCTCAGTGGTTCCGTCGCTTGCCTTGCAAGCGCAAGGACCCAAGTTCGATCCCTGGTACCAAAAAAAAAAAAAAAAAAATGAAAAATTGAAATCTAGCTGAGGAAGAAAAGATACTATTGCCACCATTAGTCATAAGTCCAAACCTTTTTCTGCAGTAGTACTTGAACCCAGGGCCTTGTACATGTTAGGCAAGTATCACTGATTCCCAGAATAAATGCAAATCTTTACAAATGCAAAAAAATGGAAGCAGTTTAAGTGTACTGACAGTAACAAAGTATGGTCATTTAATAAATTCTGAAGTCAGGCATAGTGGAGCACGCCTGTAATCCCAGCACTCAGGAGGCTGAGGCAGGAAGATCACTGTGAAAGGCCAGCCTGGGCTACATAGTAAGTTCAAAGCCAGCCTGGAATACATAGCAAGATCCTATCTACAAAAAAAAAAAAAAAAAAAAAAAAAAAAAATATATATATATATATATATATATATATATATTTATATTCATTTCAAGAGAATTATGCATCCTTAAAAATTATAGTTATGAAGATATATTTACAAAGAAAAGTTTCTTTTTTTGTGTGTGTGTGGTACCAGTGATCAAACACAGCATCTCATGAGCTAGGCAAGTGCTCTATCACAGAGCTACATTCTCAGCCTTTTTTATTTATTTATTTTTTATTGTAGAAGTAAGAGTCTCAATAAGTTGACCAGGCTGGCTTGAACCTGTCGTCTCCTACCTCAGCCTTCTGCATTGCTGGAATTACAGGTTACATTACCATGCCTAGTTAATGACAATGTTAAGCAAAAAAATAAATTAGAAAATTGTATAAATACCAGGAAAACATTTACATAAGGTACATATTCAATATGACCAAAGACTAGAAAGGCATATGCACCAAATATATCAATAAATGTGTTATAGCAATAAGATTATGTAAAATAGCCCTCTTGGTTTTTTTTAAACTGTAGGAAAACTTACACTGATTTCATTATAATTTCTTAAAACATCACTCAAAAAGAGGCATCAATGTGGCATTTGTCCTATGTAAGGCTATGAGGGTCAGACCTTAGCTGGTCATTTTTCAAACAGCTCTGGGTCCTGCAGCAATATCTGCAGCCATGTGCACTTCACTGATCAGAACACTGGTGTAAAGAACCAGTTGTCTATAATTTCTCATCAGGTGATCAGGAGAGTATAGGGATCACAATCACATCAGAGGTGCTAGCTCCCAGGCAAGTAATTACTAAACCAAACTCCAATTCCAGTTTCTTTTTTTGGTACTGGGAATGAAACTCTCGGGTCCTTGTGCTTGCAGCAAAGCAGGCACTAGAACCACTGAGCTAAATCCCCGGCCCTCCAGTTTCTTGTCTAGGGAAGAAGGTTGCTGAAAATGATCTCTGCTTGACTCTTGCCAACAGCTGAAGAAGCACTCACTATGTTTTAGTGAATGGATGGGGAAGGGGTTCCAAAACAATGATATAGCTCCTGTTTGGGGGAGCTTATAATCCTTTGGAGTAAAACATAAATGTGCAGCAACTACAAGGAACTACTATATAACTTACAAAGTGGTCTACAAATTATATCCAACGACTGAAGGAATAAGGAATAATCAAAATGGCCTCAGTCAAAAATGCCGAACAAATTGTAGTAAATAAAAGATCCTAAAAAAAGGTGATAACCATGGACTAACAAAGTGTAAAAAGCATGGGCTTTGGAGTAGGGGGAGTACACTAAGGACTGTGGGAAGACAAGATTGGGGAGCTGAAAGTAGGAACAGTCAGTGGTGAACCTTGGATGCTAGATTAAATTTAGATCTTGCATGATAGCCAGTAAAGGACTATATAGAGCAGGAGAGTAACTTGAACAGAGAAATTGGAATATTTCCCAAGACATCCAGAAGATACATTGGGATCAAGAAGAGCATTCCTCATGCACAGGAACATTTCTGTAATATTTGAGGTGATCTGCTTTATTCTATGTTTTCGTAACTGCATTCTTAGTCTCCCCCCAAACAATGACAGTCTAGCCCCTCAAGTCTCTTTAGAAAATAATGGTGAGCATGAGTACCATTCCACCTAAATGGTTTCCTTGTATGTTATATCCATAGTTCTCATCAGCCATGTCAGCTGTGCACAGTCAAATGTCTCCAAGCATAATGAAAGCAAAGAGTGCCAGGAGACCTTCAGAAACATTCATCTGAAGAAAACTGGTATGGGAACCAGTGATTAGAAGGCAGATTCAGCTGGGCGTGGTGGTGTACCCCTGTAACCTCAGCACTCAGGGGCAGGAAGATAGCCATGAGTTCAAGGCTAGATGGGCTACAGAGTGAGTTTAAGGCCAGCCTGAACTACATAGTGAGACCCTGTCTCAAAAAACCAAAACCAAACAAACAAACAAAACAAACCCTGATAGACTCAGATTGTAAGTATTCTTGTGAAAAGTAGACGCCCAGCAATCATACAGCAGAGAAAATTGTGTAAGAGATAAATTCCCCCTTTTGACAGCTCCCATAGATCACCTGCCATTTGGTAAGGCAGCAATCCTTCAGCCCATGACCTTTTTCTCTTAAATAGAAAGAAGTCTGTTTCCTACGATGTCCCAAAGGAAAGGCAAGGCTAGTGAGTTATGGGAGTTGGGTTCACAAAGCATAATAGTCTCATATCCTTTGCAGAACAGCACCCCTACACTAATCAAATCTTTCTTAGCGGGGTCAAAATCTAACTGAAAGAACATAAATATAGAGAAAAAGAATTTTCTCCTTTATCATAAAGTGTTTTCCTGCCTCCCACACTATTAGCCAAATAATCATCAGTGGTAACTTCAACACTGACAGTCTCACTTTCAGTGAAATCAAATGCAGAATGAAAGCGAATGCTGGCCACCAACACAGGGAGCTGGGTTCCACTTAGGCTGTCACTTTGGCAGTGGCTGAGGAACACAGAATTCTGACAAGGAAGCAAGGCAGGTCTGGAGGAAAGCAAGCCTTGCCTTCAGCTGCCAGACCATGACAGCAACTACTTACATGGTTTCTGTCCTGGGACAGCAGCAATATCCTAAGGCTTTTCATGCTTGAGCTTCTATCCAAAATGTCAATTGCTTTATCGAGATCATCTTGGTTTTTCAGCAGGATGGAGAGCTGTGACACAGGACAGAGAAAATGGAAATCATAAACTACAAATTTTTCTCAATGCTTTGGTTTACAAAAATAAACAAAAACTAAGTTTAGAGAAAAACAATCTCACTGGATACTACTGGGTCTTAAAGATCTAGCTGAAATCATAGAGATTTCTTTCTGTAAGTGTGTAGCTCAATAATTTTTAGTCACTTTATGGAGTTGTGCAATCATCACAATTCAATTTTCAAAGATTGCCCTTACTCCTAAAACATCTCTTGTGCCCATTTACAGTCACTGTCCCTTTGTACCTCCAGCCCCAGGAAGCCACTGATCTACTTTCTGTCTCTATAGATTTGCCTCTTCTAGACATTTAATATAAATGAAATCAGACAGTTCATACATATTCAATTCAATTCAAAGATTTATAGTCTTCTGCATCTACCTCCTTTTACTTAATGTTTTTTTGTTCATCCACTGCTGTAGCATATCTCATTGTTTGAGACAATTTCTGAGAACAGCTTCCTCTCTAAAAAAAAAATACTGTCTACTCCAAAGCATCAAATCCTAAACAGCTACATCTCCCATATTGCTTTCCAAAGTAAGCAGTACAATCCCCACCTCCACCCCCAGTCTCCAATTGTGCTGACGTCAAAAGAATAAGCAGGAAAGGTAGAGGAGAGGTAGGGGGATGGGCAGGGGATGAAAACTTAGCACAAATTTAGACTACAGAGCAACACTTACTATCTTAATGTTTAATGACAAAGAATCAGGCTGAGAACCATCTCTTCCATTTTCATTCCATTCAATTATTAAAGAGAAAGTCAGGCACAGATACAGTACGTCTTACTCACTGTTAAAGCAGAGAACATTACGAGTACATAGTATTAAAAGATGCAAAAGCAGGGCCAGGATTTAGCTTAGTGGCACCACGCCTACCTCAGAAGTGCAAGGTCCTGAGTTCAATCCCCAGTACAGTAAAAAAAAAAAAAAAAAAGATGCAAAAGCATGCTTTGTCTAGGACCTAACAAATGTCAGATCTAATACATTTTTGATAAAAATAAAACCAAGCAAAAGTTCAAATTAATTCAGTTTCTAATTTATAATACAATGAGATGAAAGAACTCTAAATCTTAAACTAGGAAAAAACAAACAGTAAGAATAGTATCTGAAATAAAATTTCAGAGCCAGGCATGGTGGCTCATGCCTGTAATCCCAGTTCTTGGGAGGCTGAGACAGGAGGACTCGATTACATGGTGAGTTCAAGGCAGGCCTGAACTACATAATGAGTCCCTCTCTCAAAAAAAAAAGTAAAATAAAATTTTAGCTGGGCAAGGTGGCACACAAATGTAATACCAGCTACTCGGTATTACAGGAGGCAGGTATTAATGAGGTAGGAGGATGCAAGTTTGAGGCCAGTCTGCAACTTAGACACCCTGTCTCAAAATAAAATAGAAAGAGGGCCGGGGATTTAGCTCAGGGGTTCCACTGCCTGCCTCGCAAGTGCAAAGTCCAGAGTTTGATCCCTGGTACAAAAGAAAGAAAGGAGAGAGAGGGAGGGAGAGAGAGGGAGAGGGAGGGAGAGAGAGGGAGAGGGAGGGAGAGGGAGGGAGAGGGAGGGAGAGGGAGGGAGAGAGAGGGAGAGGGAGGGAGGGAGAGGGAGGGAGGGAGGGAGAGAGAGAGAGAATAAATTTTAATAAGGCCTAGAGACGTAGCTCAGTGTGAAGACCTTGGATTCAATTCCCAGTACTGTGCAAAAAATAAATAAATTCAATTTTTAAAATGGGTAAGGGCCAGATCTAATGGTACATATCTGTACTTCTAGCACTCCAGGAGACTGAAGCAGGAGGATATCAAGGTCAACCTCAGCCTGGACAACTGAGTGACTTAGCAAGACCCTGTCTCAAAATAAAAAATAAAAACACATGAAAAGATGTTCAACCTCACTAGTCATTAGAAAAATACAGGGCTGGGGATTTAGCTGAGTGGCACCGCCGCCTGCCTTGCAAGCACAAGGTCCGGAGTTCAATCCCCAGTACCAAAAAAAACCCCAAATCAAAACCACAATGACATACTGTGTTCCCCAGCCACCAGCATGGCTATTAAACAGAAGGGTCTGGGCATATAGTTCAGTGGCAGAGCTCTTATCTAGCATATAAAAGGCCCTTGGTTCGATCCTCAGTACCAAAAACAACAAATAAATAGAAAAAAGAAAGAGAAAATAGCAAGTGACGCTGAGAATGGTGGAGAAATTGCAACTCTCATAAATTGCTAGTAGGAATGTATAATAGTGCACCCATTACAAAAAAGTTTGGGCAGTTAAAGAAAAGTTAGACTTGTCACGTAACCAAGCAATATCACTTATACATATATTTACGAACTGAAAAGATATGTAAAACTTGTACACAAATGTTTATCACATCATTATCCATAATCACCAACATCTAGAAACAAAAGTGTCCATCAGCAGATGAATGGATACTCAAAAACTGATACATCTATGGAATGGAATATTTATTATTTAGCCATACAGAACAATGAAGTCTTGATACATACTATAGTGTGGATGACTTTTAAAAATACAGACCTAGTGAAAGAAGCCAGAAACAAAAGGCCACATATTATATGATCCCACTTATATAAAATATTCAGAATAAGAAAATCAAAGACAGAAAATAAAAAGCTGAGGAAGAAAAGAAGAGGCAGTGACTACTAATGGGTACAGAGTTTCTCTTTAGGGTGATAAAAATGTTTTGGACTTAACGGATGGTGTTGGTTGCACAACTCTATGCATATAATAAAACCCACTGATGGCGGTACCTTAGTACCTCACTATAGAGGCCTGACCTTCGGTATAAAGCAGGCCCAGTATCGTGAATTGTATATTCTACTCGTGTTAGTGTGTTACTTTTTCTAGCCAGTGAGTAAGTGGCTGCTGATGGGGCAGACTGAATTGCTGGGAGAGGGAGACTGTGGAATGGAGTGAAGGCACTCCTATTTGTATACAATAAAAAGGCATTTCTGTCTCCCCGGATTTGTGAAAAAACAAACAACAACAACAACAACAAAAAACCACTGAATTGTATACTTAAGAGAGTGAACTGCATGGTAAGTGAATTGTATCTCAATAAAACATATTACAAAAATATAAATTAAATAAAACAACAGATTTTTTTCATTTGAGCTTCTCAAATCCTGGTATGGCAGAGTTTAAATAAAGGGCAAAGAAAAGAAAGGAATGAGGGAATTTTAAATTATACAGCAAGCCAAGTGTGCCAGCACACATCTGTAATCCCAGCACTTGGGAGGCTGAGGCAGGAGGATCACTGTGAGTTCAAGGCCAGCTTGAACTACATAGTGAGACCCTGTCTCAAAAAAAAAAAAAAAAAAAAAAAAGCCAGGGGTTTAGCTCAGTGGTGTCATTGCCTGCCTCACAAGCACAAGGTCCCAAGTTCAATCCCCAGTACCAAAATAATAAAAAAAAAAGAAGTCAGCTCCTGTTCACTGATAATAGTATAGTATGGACATCTGAAATTGGGGGCAGGGAGGCACACTGGGGATTGAACCCAGGGCCTTTGCACTGAGCTACAAACCCAGCCCTTTTTTTAAAGTTTTATTTTGAGACAGGATCTTGTCAAGTTGCTAAGTTGCCCAAGCTGGGCTTGAACTTTCAATCCTCCTGGATCAGCCTCCCAGAATGCTAGGATAACAGATGTGTGCCACCACAACTGGCTAATTTATATGTCTCAAATTTTTGAACCTGTATTATTATTGACTCCTAGTGCCACCCCCTACCCCAGTACCGGGGATTGAACTCAGGACCTTGCACTTGTCAGGCATGCACAGTGCCACTGACCTATATCCCCAGCCCTGCACTTGTACTATTATTAACTTCAGAGTTAGTGATTTATTTTTTTAAAACTGCTATCTTTCTAAAATTTATTTTAAAAGCCCAAAAGATCAGATTGTCTCATAGTAAACCCAATTGTAGTTGTATGTTTTATTAGAAGGGGCTCTCTCAGCACCTGCAGATTTCAGCCCTAAACTAAGAAAAAAAATTTTTTTTTTTGTGGGGCTGGGGAATCAAACCCAGGACTTAGTATATGCTAGCCAAGAGCTCATTTGAGTTACATCCTCAGCTCTTTTTATTTCATTTTTGTTTGTGTATTTGTTTTATAGTAAGATTGAACCTGGGGGGTAGGGGGTGTGCTCTAGCACTGAACCACATACCCTGTCCTTTCTATTTTTTAATTTTTTTTGGTACCGAGGAATCGAACTCGGGACCTTGTGCTTGCAAGGCAGGCAGTAGCGTCACTGAGCTAAATCCCTGCCCTATTTTTTAATTTTTGAGACAGGTTCTCGCTGAGTTGCCCAGGCTAACTTCAAACTTGTGGTCCTCGTGCCCTAGCCTCCTGAGTAGCTGAGAGTACAGGTGCCAATGCACTTGGCTCTAAACCATGAAGAAAAATTCTAACTCTTCAACAAATAAAACTACACAGTGAAGCCGGGGATTTAGCTCAGAGGTTCTGCTGCCTGCCTTGCAAGCACAAGGTCCCAAGTTCAATCCCCAGTACCAAAAAAACCCAAAAAAACCCCCTACACAGTGAGGAAGTGACTGTCAAAGAGCCATGATGCTGCCAAGTCTATCTTGCCCACCAACTTGACTCCCTCAAATTCCCATTACTATGCACCATTCATCTCTCTCACCTCATTGTTCATGTAATGTAGATCAAGAGGTTGCCCAAATACTGTTGCCACCTTGTGCTCCACATCTTCATATCTCACAGGCCGGCTGAATGCTATAATTCTGAAAAGAACGTGAGAGTTGGTTAACTATTACTTAAAACACAGTATTTAGAAAGCAGAAGCCTGAGTGTAGTTTCCCTTTCTTTTCAATATAAGATTATCTTTTTTCATTTATTCAGTTTGCCTTTTTCTCTACTGCTTCTTGGGAGAGCTATCCTTTTTTTTTTGTACCAGGTATCGAATTCAGGACCTTGTGCATATGAGGCAGGCGCAGTGCCACTGAGCTAAATCCCTACTGCTTCTTTTTCGTCTCTTCTCTACTTTACCCTTTTGCCCTTCATCTGAGCCTCCCTTAGGTCTGACAATAGCGCTCACAACCATTGTTGAATCCCAACCATTTATTTTACTACTTTAAGCTTGGATGTTTAGGTAGGCCAATGGCAGTATGTATCACAGCAGGCTACTTGATTTAAACACTATGTTACAAATATTCTTGTTAGGAAATATGCTAGAAAACCTAGAAATCAAAGTAGCAGTCTTGAATACATGATCTCAATTTCTAAGTTACTCAACTCTTAAGATCTGAAAGGTCTTTTCCAGTGTTCATTTTTGAACAGGAATATCAATATAGTAGTGATTATTCTCAGAACTGAGATTCACATGATGGGAATTCCCCTTGCATTGATGATATTTGATTAGTTTTCTTCTCTTTTCTTCACCATACTGGGGATTGAACCCAGGGCCTTTGCACTGAGTTATATTTTCAGCTCTTTTTAAAAATTTGAGATAGGGGGCCGGGGATTTGCCTCAGTGGTTCTGCCGCCTGCCTCACAAGCACAAGGTCCTGAGTTTGATCCCCAGTACCAAAAAAAAAGGGGCTGGGGATTTAGCTCAGTGGTTCCAGTGCCTGCCTCACAAGCGCAAGGTCCCGAGTACGATCCCCGGTAGCAAAAAAAAAAAATTTGAGATAGGATCCTGCTAATTTCCCAAGCCTGCGCTCAAACTTACAATCTTCCTTCCTCAGCCTACCAAGTAGCTGGGATTATAGGCAGGTGCTATTGTGCCTTGCCAGATCAGTTTTTTTAAACCACTGTCACATCTGGGCATGTAAGTATTGTTGATATTGAAGCTTTACTGTAGAGATTCATTAGGTCAATTAAAAAAACCAATTTCTATAAATATAAAGCAGAGTAAGACCTTGAGCAAAGAGGTATTAAAATATTTATTAAATATCCCAGAAAAATTAAAAGGTGGGAATAAATAAAACAAGACTAGCTAAATGTTGATAATGTGGAAGCTAGATGACAAGTCCATGGATGTTCAGTATAATATTCTATTCATGTTCACATGTGTTGGAAATTTTCATAATAAAAGGGCTTTTTGTTTGATTGTTTTGGTGGTACTGGGAACTGAACTCCAGACCTTTGCAATGAGCTACATCCCCAGACCCTTTTTTTGTTTTACTGAGACAGTTTCACTAAATCAATAAATTACGAAGAGTGGGCTCAAACTTGAAATCTTCCTCCCTTAGCCTCCCAGAGTACTGAGTTACAGGAGTGTACCACCACATCTGGCAATAATAAAAAATTTTAATCAATATATTAGGTTTAATTATATAGGACTGCTGATGGTCAACCATTTGGGGGGGGTTAGTCAATCATTTTTGATACACAAAGGTAGTAATTTCATAAGGGGTCCAACCTAATATCCTAGAACCTGAATAATTAAAAATAAGCAAAGAGATAAATGGAACAGAAGAGAACATCAGAAAGAAACACAGGCCAGGGATTTAGCTCAGTGGTTCCACTGCCTGCCTTGCAAGCACAAGGTCCTGAGTTCGATCCCTGGTAACCACCTCCCCCAATCTTGCCAGGTGTGGTGGCACATGACTGTAATCCAGCACTGGGAAGGCTGAGGGAGGACTGCCAGAAGTTCGAGGCCAGCCTGGACTACACAGTGAGTTCAAAGCCAGCCTGAACTACATAGTGAGACCCTGTCTCCAAAAACCAAAATAACAACAAAACAAAACTAAAAAACAAAAACAAGAATCTTGGCCAGGCATGGCGGTACATGTCTACGGTCTTCATTACTCAGAAGGCAGAAGTAGGAGGATGGCCTGAAGCCAAGAGTTCAAGACCACCTGGAGCTACACAGTGAGATCCTACCTTTAAAAAGTATGTTACAGGGGCCGGGGATCTGGCTCAGTGGTTTCTCAGCCTGCTGTGCAAGCTCAAGGACCTGAGTTCGATCACAAGTACCAAAAAAAAAAAAAAGTATGTTACAGGGGAAAATGTCTTCCTAAACATAATATAAACAAAAATCAAGAAGATAGACTTGACAACAAAAATTTAAACTTGATAGAAAAATAAACCATCAATGAAGATTTTAAAAAATATATCAAACTTGGAGAAAATATTTAACAAATATCCATTAAAAAAATAAATGAAGAAAAAAGACAAAAAAACCTCAACAGAAAAAGAGACAATTTACAGAAGAATTAGGAATACACACATGAAAAGATGTTCCATGATTAGGACATTGCATATTAAAACAACCTTCATCTCGGTATGCCTAAGCAGGATGAAATCAGCCTCATGGGGAAACAGCAGCATACAGCCATGGGCTCTATACTGCTTGGCCTCCTCCACAATGACAGGAAGAATTGTGCAGTTCTTTCACATCTTCCCTGCTCCCCCAGAGTGGGAAGTGGTATAACTAGAGGAAGAAGCCATAAGCCACAGGAAAAGAGGGATCTAAACCATTGGATTTTAATAAACTATGACTAAGATAATTCTTTAATGTTTCTCTGTGCTAGGTTGGATCAAATTAATGAGCAGTATAAAAAACCTTCATCGTCTAGAGCTGTGTTATCCAATTTGGCAACCAATAGCCACATGGTTCTATTTAAATTAAATTTAAAATTGATCCCTCAGTCTCACTAGCCACATATGAAAGGCTCACTAGCCACATGTGGTTAGTGGCTACTGTACTGGGCAGCACAAATATAGAACATTTCCATTATAGCAGAAACTTTTATTGGACAGATTTGATAGAATATTACTACAAACCATAATCTGTCCTTCATGTAAAGCCTGACATCTCAGGAAGATAATTCCGCCATAGTTTTTCCTTTGGAAATTATACTGCCAAATATATTGATTTGTCTCCACTAGGAAATCCATTCATGATATATATAATTTTTATATCTTTATTCTCAAATCCACTGTTCCAAGCAGTGATAGTGTTAGTTACTATTAAAGATACTATCTAGATGGGTTATATAGGAAGGTGTTTTCTGGAGCCTCTGGAGAGAAGATAGTTCTTTATTAATTCCTGATATCAAATCATACCCTCACTTCAGGGATTCACCAAGAGTTTAAAGGGGAGCAGCTTTGCTCAAGGACTGTCTAGGCAACATAATGTGACTGTTGCAAAATAAAACAAAGGGCTGGGAGTGTAGCTAGCTCACTAAGGCCATCGGATCAATCCCTAGTAGGAGAAAAAAAAAAAAAGAAAAAGAAAATGGCCTTTCTGGATAAAATACCACAAGTCTACTCCAGATGTTCCTAGCACAATCCTAGAAAAGAATCAGGCTCAGAGATTTAATTCTCCTGTATTTGGTCTGCCAATGAGCCATTCAAAACCCCTAAAAGCCACCTGATAGTCTGATCGAGATCAGAAATCAGGACTTTGATGAAAAATCAAATGAACACTATACAATTGTAATGAGGGAACCTCAATACCCTACTGCTACAAATAGATCAACTAGACAAAAAATCCACAAAGAGATATCAGAACTGAACCAAACTTTTGAACAAATGGACTTAGATGTTTACAGAGTGTTCCATCACATCATCAGAATACACATTCTTCTCAGCTGCACATGGGATATTCTCCAAAATAGACCACATACTAGCTCACAGAACATGCTTAAGTAAATGCAAAGGAACTGAAATTATACCATGCATATTATTAGACCATAGTGTATGAAATTGGAAATCAACGTTGAAAGAAACCACAAAACTCCCACAAACACATGAAAATTATTTTCTTTTTTTTTTTGGTACCAGGGAGCGAACTCAGATCCTTGCGCTTGTGGGGCAGGCGGCAGAATCACTGAACTAAATCCCTGGCCCAACACATGGAAATTAAATAACACCCTCTTGAATAACCAATGGTCACAGATGAAATTAAAAAAGAAATTAGACATTTTTTACAACTAAATGACAATGCCAGTACAACACACTGGAAGTTATGGGGTGCAATGAAAGCAGTTCTACAAGGGAAATTTATAGCGGTGAATTCCCATATCAGAAAAACAAACTGAGCTCAAATAACCTAATGTTGAACCTTAAGCTTCTAGAAAAAGAGGATCAAGTCAAGCCCAAAGCTCTTACAAGAAAGGAAATTATAAAGACCACAGCAGAAATTAATGCAATGGAGACTAAGAAAACAATACAAAGAATCAATGAATTGAAGAGTTGATTCTTTGAAAGATTAAATAAAATTGAGGCTGGGGATTTAGCTCAGTGATGCCATGTCTCCCTTGTAAGCACAAGGTCCTGAGTTCGATCCCTGGTCCAAAAAAAAAAGATTAAATAAAATTGGCAAACCCTTAGCCAATCTCATCAAAAAAAAAAAAAAAAAGGAAAGGAAAGAAAAGACTCAAATCCATGCAATTAGGAATGAAAGGGGTGAAATCACTACAGAAATCCAGAAGATCATCAATACCTACTTGAAGAACGTATTCTAATAGGATGGAAAACACAGAAGAAATGGGACTGATTCTTAGATACATATGAATTACCAAAACTGAATCAGGAAGATTTAAAAATTCTAAATAACCCAATATCAGTCAATGAAATTGAAGATGTAATTAAAAACCTACCAACAAGGAAAGGCCCAGGCCTTGATGGATTCACTGCTGAATCCTACAAGAAATTTAGAGAAGATCTAATGCCTCTACTTCTCAAACTCTTTAATGAAATTGAAAGGAAAGTAATACTTCCACATTCATTCCTGGAAGCAAGCATTAACTTGATACCAAAAACCAGAAAAAAAAAAAAGAGAATCAGGCCAATCTCCCTAATGAATATGGATACAAAAATCCTCAATAAGATACTGGCAAACAAAATACAGTGAATTATCAAGAACTTTATATACCATGACCAAGCAGGATTCATCCCTGGGATGCAAGGATGGCTCAACATATGCAAATTAATAAATGTAATACACCATATTAACAGAACCAAGGACAAAAACCATTTCAATAGATGCACAAAATTCATTTGACAAAGTCCAACACCCATTCATCATAAAAACCCTACAGAAAACTGGAATAGATGATCTTTATCTCAATCTGATAAAAGTCATCTATGACAAACCAACAAGCCAACATCATATTAAATGGACAAAAACTGAAAACATTCACTCTAAAATCAGGAACAAGACAAGGATGTCCACTATCACCACATTTACTCAATAGAGTTCTGGAAACATTAGCCAGAGCAATGAGACAAGAGAAAGAAATAAAAGAAATAAGGACAGGAAAAGAAGTTAAATTATCATTATTTGTGATGACATGATACGTAGAAGACTCCAAAAACTCACAATACCTATACTACAAAGCTACTGTGATTAAAAACAGCATGCTAGGGCCAGGGATTTAGCTCAGTGGTTCCACCGCTTGCCTTGCAAGCACAAGGACCTGAGTTCGATCCCTAGTACAAAAAAAAAAACCAGCATGCTGGGCCGGGGATTTAGCTCAGTGGTTTCGCTGCCTGCTGCTCAAGCGCAAGGACCAGAGTTCAATCCTTAGTACCAAAAAACCCCCCCCAAAAAACCAGCATGCCAGTGGCAAAAAAAACAGACCTGAGGATCAATGGAACAGACCAGAACAGAAACAACTCCAAACATACTCATTCACCTTATCTTTGACAAAGGAGCCAAACACCTTTACTGGAAGAAAGATAGCCTCTTTTAATAAATGGTGCTGGTGGGCCAGGGATTTAGCTCAGTGGTTCTGCCACTTGCCTCTCAAGCACAAGGTCCCGAGTTTGATCCCCAGTACCAAAAAAAAAAAAAAAAGACTAATAAATAGTGCTGGAAAAACTCACTTTCCACATGCCAAAGACTTAAACTAGACCCGTATCTTTCACCATGCACTACACTAAAACTGAAATGGATCAAAGATCTAAATATTAAAACAGAAACACTAAATCTGCTAGATGATAGAATAGGCAGAACTCTTTAAGACACTGGTGTAGACAAAGACTTCATGAACAAAACCACAACCATACAGAACTAGCGCAAAGAATCAACAACTGGGACCTCATCTTATTAAAAAGCTTTTGCACAGCAAGACAAACCATAGTGTGGGAAAAAATTTTTGGTAGCTGTTCCTCAGACAAAGGACTAATATCTGGAATATATAAAGAACTCAAAAAACACCAGACCCCCCCCCAAATTTAAAGACCCAATCTAAAAATTGGCATCTAAAACGAATAGACACTTCTCAGATGACGTAGAAACAGCAAATAAATATATGAAAAAAATGTTCAAGTTAGGACACACATGTGTAAATATCCAATAGTTTCTCTAGTGTGAGAAACTGAAAGTGTAAATAAGGATTAAAATGATTAAAATGAATAACTGATAATTTGAAATAGGAAGAAAAGGTCCAAAGGGGTAGGGGTGGTGGGAGGGGAAGGGGAAAGGACAGAAGGGAAAGGAAAGAAGGGAAAGGAAAAATTAAGAGAAAAGAAAAAAAATGGAAACAAAATCTATGTAAATAGGGAAGGGGGGACGGGGTGAAGGACGCACAGGTAATGGGGAAAATAATAAGAACCAAGATACATCCTATACAAGTACAGGTACATCAAGCACCCAATGATAAATGTAAACGTATTGTATACCTAAAATGTACCAATAAAAGAATTTAAAAAGAAAAGATGTTCAAAAGAAAATATGTTCAACATCACTGGTCATTCGAGAGATGCAAATTAAAGTAACACTGAGATTCTATCTCACTCCAGAAAGAATGGCTATTATCAAGAAATCAACCAATAACAAACGCTGGCGGGGCTATGGGGAAAAAGGAACCCTTCTACCCGGTTGGTGGGAGTGTAGGCTGGTACAACCACTGTGGAAATCAGTGTAGAGATTCCTCAGAAAACTAAAACTAGAGGTTCTATTTGACCCAGCTATTCCTCTTCTTGGTATTTTCCTGAAAGAATTAAAAGCATCATACCACAGTGATATATATACACACACCCATGTTTACAGCAGCTCACTCTGTAACAGCTAAATCTTGGAAACAGCCCAAACGCCCATCAACCGATGAATGGATAAAGAAGATGTGGGTTGTTTTCTTTTTAATATAATGGAGTACTACTCTGCAAAACAGAGATTCAAATCTGGAACCACCACCCTATCAGTGTCCTGCCATTAAGGCTTTCAAAAGGAAGGCGATCTTAACCTACAGTCCTCCTCTTTGGGCCCCAGTGGCTAGGGGTGGAGGGTCACCCTTTAGCCCTCTGGCCTTACCCTCTTAAAACAAAGACAAAGTCTGCCCACCAGAATGGATACCTGGCATGAATGAATGGGAAATGTCACTAATTTCCTTTTTTTCTATAAATCCCAATTCTGTAAAAGTGTGTATTTTGAAAGATACTGCTCACATTCCCTGTAAAAAATGAAGCCCACAATGACATCCTCTATAAAACCCTAGGATATAAAATACATGAAAACTAGAGCTGCCTGGCACAGAACAGCTTGAACTTGGCTTCCTGGTACCAACTTTCTAAAGTCCTCAATTCCACACATAGTACACAAATGGTGAAATGCCACAGCTCCTGAAAACAGATCCATAAAAAGAGAATGCACAGTTTTCAAAATCTTGATACCAACATTCTTTCACTCAGGGCTTCAGAAGGCCATTCCTGTCTGACCACCTTAAATATTTGTGGTTTCAATCTGGCAGCTTCTCTGAAACCAAACACATACACTTTCTCAGTGTAAGTTCACTCACTGTAACTGCATACTACTTTGGCAAGAGAGAATTCAGAAGAGTTTAACTGCATAATTAGGCTTCAACACAATTGAGCTTTTCATTTCATATCTACTTCTGAAAATTCTCTTCTACTCCAAGTTTGGCCATCTTTCCAAATCCCATTCAATCAGAGTGTGAAAAGCAGCAATGATGAAGTGGCAATTTAATTTCCTTGTTTCTGCCAGGATGCAAGCTGAGAGCTGTGGACGGAGCTCAGAAGACCTTCCTTCTTCCAGGGCTGGAACAGTCCTAGAACCTATAAGGGAGCAGCAGGACCCTGGTTCTGCAGACCACATTTTCCACAATGTTTCTACCAGGCAGCCTCTAACAACCTTGCAGGCTCGTGAATGGATTTTTAAAAAAGAGGACAGCAGCATATGGAGCTATCTTCAAAGTGGGCTGAAAGGTGCCAGCTGCAGAGCACTCCCAGAATGAACATGTGGAGTTACTAAGGTCCTACAGTGGGACTCTCAAAGCTGAAGACCTTCTCATAAACACACTCTTCACCTCTCCAAATACTCAAAGCACAGGGGAAAAGTGGGGACAGCAACAGGAAGAAGAGGCAAAGAGTTGGTAACTAATACTAAGAGGCACACTTAGGTACACCTAGGCCACACACATACACATACAAGGTCCCATGACCAGAGTCCTGTATCCTTTTTAAACATTTTCCCTCAGACAACTGAGAAATTAAATGGAGTCACATTTTTCTCCATTGAGAATTTCTACTTGGCTTCCCACATAAAATAATGATGATGATGATAACTAAAATGTTCATGATTGGCCAGGTGTGGTGGTGCACGCCTGTAGTCCTAGCACTCAGGAGGCTGAGGCAGGAGGACTGCCGCAAGTTTGAGGCCAGGCTGGGCTACATAGTAAGTTCAAGGCCACCCTGAACTACACAGTGAGAGTGAGACCTTGTCTCCAAAAAAAAAAAAAAAAAGTTCATGACAGAGAAAAAGAAGAGTTTTATAACATTATTTTTACTTTACTAATGAGATAAGATTTAGAATATAAACTGAAAAACTTCCTTTATGTCCTCAAAAGATCAAACTTCCAAAACTGAGGGACTTGGTACAGCTTCCCATGACCTACAGACATCATGAAGAAACTTCCAATTCACCAGCCTGATCCTAAAAGCTGGGCTACTCTACAGGGAATTGGATTGGCACCACATCACTGAACCATCCCAACCTCCCTCTGCTGCCCGCCCACAGGTGGCACAAGATCGGTCAGTTATATGGAAGTCATGATTCTGAGTAGAGCTGGCACCTTCACTTCCTCCTTTAGCAAAATAGCAGAATAGAGGAGAATAATAAAATAGCAGCAGTTAAAATGACTTCAAATTCTAAGACCAAGAAACGAGGTCAAGTGGCAGGCCAAAACAAGGATGAAACTTTCCCCTTTATGAACAGTCAACCCCATTCCTTAGCCATCAGTCCCACAGGGATCATGACAGGTTTCCTAAGCTCAGTGCTTTCTGAGAACTGCAGCACACACAAACACAACTACTGATCAGAAGGCAACTTACCGTCTCTCCCCATTGTGCTCAAACTTGATTCTGACGTCACTCTGCCAAAAGCAATGATACATAGGTTAGAGAGTTCTTTAGTACACACTACTCCATCCATTCCCAAGTAAGCCTTGGGCAGTCCTTTAACAACAGTAGGCAAATACCTCACGGCTCCTGGTTCAGTTACTACCCAGAAAGGCATTTCTTTCCAATGAGTTACAACTTCTAGTTCTAATCTCAGAAGCAACAAAGCTCTTGGGACAAGATCCCTAGGTGCCTGCCCCAGCTCAGTTTCTAGATTTATACAGTCTCTACTTCTATAACAGGCTATGGAATTTCTCCTACTATACACTTCCTCACCAGGATACCTTTCCTTCTTGATACTACTAAATAAATCTTGAGGCAGACCACAGGCAAGTTGCTTATCCTCTGTGATTTTTATTCCATTTGTAAAGTGGGGTTAAACATATCTTGCAGAGTTGCTATGAGGACTAAATGAGTTGTTAGTAAAATACCTGACATGCAGTAGACATATGATAAATATTTGTTTGCTTCTGCCGCTGCTATTTCTACCACTATCATGGGATTTCCCATAATCTTCACCAGGCTATCCTAGTGGAATTAAAGGAGGACCCTAAACAAATTACCTTAGACACTGTTCCCAGCTTTCTCCAAAGTGACCATTCTTGGGCATATAAATTGGGAGGGCAGGAATCATGTTTATCTTGTTTCTATATGCCCAGGGCCAACCAAAGGGAATGACATATAATATTTGTTAAGTGGATGAAGGATTGAAGAACAGAACTGAGACTAAATGTCAAAAATATAGGGACGTAGAAATATTAAAATGTTATTTTTAAAATCCAGGAGAAATAAATATTGTAAACATTATTTGAGGGAGTTAGAAAAATGAGAGGAAAGAGATATTACAGAAGAAGACATAGCAGGGGGAAAAGTAAAATTGTCAGGAAACCAGAAAATAATAGATGAAGAGAAGAAAGAATTCATAGTCGCTGAGTAAAACATTATACTAAAAAAGACAAACAACAGACTGTGGCTTATGCTGGGCACAGTGGCGCATACCTATAATCCCACTGCTTGAGAGGCTGAAGCAGCAAGATCTCAAGTGTAAGCTCAAAAGCAGCCTGAGCTACACAGCAAGACCCTGTCTCAAAAAATCTAATACTTGGCCAGGCATGATAGTACATGTCTGTAACTCCAGCACTTGGGAAGCTGAGGCAGGAGGATTGCCAGAGTCTGAGGGCAGCCTGGGCTACATAGTGAGACCTTATCATTAAAACAAAACAAAGACCTTCAAAGCTTCTAAATTGGAAAGCAAATAGCAGTCAGAGATGACAGAAAAAGGAGTTTGAAAGGTAGGGAGAGTACATAAAGGACTCCCTTCTCCCGCAAAGGGCTAGAATTCTCTTCTAGTCTGCTGAATTGGAACAATGGTTCTCATCTACCCTCTAAAAATTACTGAAAACCTTAAGAGCTTTTGTTTATCTGGCTAATTTAAACTAATATTTACCATAATAGAATTACATATATTAATTAAGCTAATCCCCACAACAGGTACTATTACTATCACTATTTTACTGAAGATAAACAAGTTTTACTGAGTTACAACAAGGTTCAGTAAATTCACCCAAGGTCACATCATACTCTTTGTAAAGTAAGAGCCAGGACTCAAACTCTAGAAGCCTGGCTCCAATGGGACCATTGGCAGCAACTGAAAGCAACACTACCAAAGAATCTTATGTGACCTTACTTTTTGGAATTCATGAAGAAAGAGATTAAAAGCTCCCCATATCTAGGGTAATAATGGAGTCAGAACCTAGAGACCAAGATACCAACCACATAGTAAACGGAGGAGCCAGAAGGGGAGCCTTTGGTTGAGGTTGTGGATGGATGGGGCCAGAGAAGGTAGAACAGGAAGGTGTCCCTATCTGACCTGCACTCCAGGTAGAATGTATGCATGTGTACCTATGTATAGTACACGGACAGAAGGTACGGCAATGCAGTGGAGGGAGATGCCATATGGATTCAAGGTTTATATGAGTGACAGCAGTTTTTTCATCACTGTCTTCTTTTTTTCCTTTCCTCTCTATTCTAAGCAACTGCCATAACAAGAGCCCTCCAAAACATGGTCCTTGAGACATGTTGTCATGCTCCGACATGTGGTCTCCAGTTTCTCACTTTCTACTACCACAATGGGCTCTGGAGCATCCCAAGTACTCATTAAACTTAATAGTCCTTTCTGCCCCTGTAGGTAGGCTACCAGATCCTTCCACTGCTCCTGCCTACAGCCCAGTACACCTTAGTGTAGCTCTCATTATTAGTACTTTTTAAATTAATAGATTTTTGGAAGTTTTAGATCTACAGAAAACTTGAGGAGCTAGAGCAGAGGTCCCATATAATCCCCTCATACAACTCTTCCCTATTATTAACATCTTACATCAGCACAGGATGTTGCCTTTTGTTACAATTAGGTTTTTCTGTTGCTGTTGTTTTTTGGGTTTTTTTGAGATAAGGTCTCTCCATGTAGTTCAGACTGGCCTTGAACTCATATGTAACCCAGGTTGGCCTGGAACTCTCAGCAATCCTCCTGCCTTAGACTCAGGCGGAGTGCTGGGATTACAGGCCTGTGCCACCACACCTGGCTAATCAGTTAATATTGATGTATCAACTAAAGCCCATCGCTGATTCAGATTTCCTCAGGTCTTTTTCTGTTGATTTTTATCTAATTTTTTTCAATCTTAAAAATTGTGGCAAGAAGGAACCTCCTCAGTCTCTTTACAGGCTGAAAGAACTAAATTTATTTTATGATGGGCTCTAACAGGAACACAGCTCTACATGAAATTAATTAGAAATGGAACTGAACTTTTGCTCCAAATCACAAATCACTTGTATTCAAGCCTAACCAAGCTTGGGACTACTAAGCAGTACAAAGATGCCTTTTCTGATGCCATGACAGCCATCCCAGAGCAGGATGCAGGCTTCCATGTCTCATGTGATGTGCACAAATCCGCATTTCTCCTGACAGGCTGACAACAATAAGCCATGGATAAGGATGGTTCAGAAAAAGATAACTTGGGCTGGGGATTTAGCTCAGTGGTTTCACTGTCTGCTGTGCAAGCGCAAGGACCCGAGTTCGATCCCCAGTCCAAAAAAAAAAAAAAACTTTATTCAATCTCTTCCTGCCAACTATTCTTCACCTCTCAGAGGCATTTTGTACTGGTAGCCAAGTCCTCTGACTTCTGTGACTATTCTGCCCAGGGAACCTGCCACTACTCTAGCCACTTCTGTTTCCTTGCTGATTCTTTGTGCCCTCTTCTCCCCTCATCCCACATGTAACCATGGGCTTTTAATCTCCAGCTTCCTTTTCCCTTCAACACTTTCTCCTCAGTAGGGATACAATTAATCACAAGTCAATCTCTAAATAGAAGATTCTCAAATCTCTATGTTCAGCCCCAATCTATGAAGCAAAACTTCTTCTGCTTGTCATGTATTTGAGGCAGATATGTAGTTGTTAAAAATGTAGCACTGGGGTCAAATTGCTTACTTTATGCCCTAGCTCTACAGCTTCTTGTGTGATCTTGAACTTGTTATGTAACCTCTCTGTGACTGTCTCCTTGTCTCTAAAGTAAAAATAACAATAGCAGTATTTATCTGATGGATTTACACTTACTTATAATAACAACTGAGTAAAGAGATTAGAATAATACCCAATTTATAAGTGCTCAATAAGTGATAATACAGGCCCATTATGCTTGAATCAAAACCACCAAGGCCAACAGTTTTTCAGAATCCACATTTAGGACTTATTGAGGTAGTGTGGTATGTATTCTATATATCATGTGATGCCTTCCCTCTTCCCAGAGGAGTGAGGGGGTGGCTGGCATAGCACTCCTATCAGAGAGGCAGAATGCTCACAAGTATTTCCTGCACTCCCCTGCATTTCCTGAAGTTAGTTTAGGTATTTTTTCCCCTGCTTGCCTAGTTCTGAACAAGAGCTGGGAAGAGAACTGATTCTAAACTTTTCCCTAGCAGCCATATGGCCCAAGACAGTGAGGCCCCCTCCACCGAAGTTGCTAAGTGACTATAAAGAACACTGTCTTCCCCTCCATACTAGACATATCATCATAAGTTTCTACAGTTTGCAGTTTGTCTGTTAACATAGTACAAACTAGTTATCCAAGCTATCCAATTTTTGTAGTGAAAGTATGAATATGTATAATAAATGGGATGGAGAAAGACTATAAATATCACTGGGTCTGTTCAGGCCAAGTTTTGCTGCCAAATGAGTTTTCTGCAAATCAAAAAAAACCCCAAAGCTTTAGTTTGCAGAATTCTTTGGATTTCAGACTGCACAGAAGAGACTGTGGACTTGCAAAAATCAACACACATGGGCCAGGGATGTAGTTCAGTGGCACCATGCCTGCCTGGCAAGCGCAAAGTCCTGAGTTTGATCCCTAGTACTGGAAAAAAAAAACCCCAAAACCAACCCCCACACCCCCCCACACACATCCCTCACATACTTTCAAAGTTTTTTTCCACTGTAATCTCAAAACTTAACCTGGCCATATATATCTACATTAACTACCCTCCAAAATTAGTTTCCCTTCTCAGTGTTGCCACTTCTAGCTTTAGTACTGCTGTTCTCTCAACTATACATAGTTAAACTCTGAGTTTTGCTTGATCCTTTCTCCCTCAGACAGACATCAAGTTCCAATTCTCGCTTCAAAGGCCTCCAGTATGAAACTTCACTTTCCATTCTTTCTGACATCTTGTTGGTCACCTGGATTCCAAAAACCACCTCTATACTTCTCAGCTTCCCCCTTCCAGCCCACACTACATTCCTCTACAGGTCTAACCATCTTATCTATCTCATTCAACATAAGCTTTCCTTAATCAAAAAGTAACCAGTGATACCCATGGTCTACGGAATAAAGTCTAAATTCTCTGCTATCATTTGAAGTCCTCTAAAATTTAGGCTCATTTAGTTTACCTAACCATCTCACACTTTTTGTTCCCCATGGTAACCCTCCTCTCCAACCAGATCAATGCTCTCCCTTATTTTCTGAAATGCAGTATACCATATTCATTCCTTCTTTGTAGACCTTTTGAATCATCTGCTTTATGACCTGGAGTGTCCCCTTCCTCCTCCCCAACCAACTAAACTTTTATACAACCTTCACAGCCTGGCTCAAATGCCACCTCCATTTGAAATGACTCCTTAGTGCCTTTGAACCAAGCTTTATACCTTTTACTTTCCTGGTTTTCTATAGCACTCACTTTTTTGGACCATACAATTAATTAGATACAATCACATCCAACCATAATCTCTTTTTTGTGTGTGTATTTCTCATTTTCCTAAATAAGACTGTATAATTCCGGGAGTACAAGGCACATGACCTATATTTTTTACATGTGTCCATCTAAGAAGGCTGACTATAGGAATAACGTTGAACGGAATGAAGAGGAACCACAGATGCTGAGAAAAAAAGTTCAAAAATTTACAAAGGTTCAAGTCTCCTCCTCATCACAGTTAACTGGTGAGAAGAACAGTGAGAGTCACGCTCAGAAGAGGAACAGGTTATAGTAAAAGAAAAGGAAAAAAACAAAGAAGGCAGAGGAAGAAGAAGAGAAGAGGGACAGAGCAGCCCTTAAACTTAAGCAGAAATCACCCTCTCAAAGTCTGTACTTCATGGTTGAACATGTAATCTGAGAGTGCTCTGGGGAATCCAGTAAAATCAAACTATTTATTAAACAAAGGTTTATGAACTAATTTGATCTGGCAAATGCCTCAGCCGTTATCTTTCTTATCCTCTCTCTGATTTGTATTACCCCCTGTTCTTGTATTTGCTGTATATAACTTGGATAGCTCTTTGGAACTGCAGTCTTTATTTTGCCAGACAGTAAATAAATAAAAGAAAAACACAACAAAAATAAAAATTTTATTTGTAATCATGACTCAAGAAAGTCAGAAGAGAACAACAGAAGAAATGATTATGAATCAATCTTACAAAATAAAAGGTCAGGCTTGTGTGTTATTGTATATCTTATGTTCAAGCTGGCCAGCCCATCTTATCAATAATCCTCAAAAGAGAAAGGAAATTCTGAAGAGTTAGGTCTATCACTGTAAAAGCAAAAGACAGTCTACTCAATCACTGACCCTGCTATGGGTGAGTCCTCTGGGACTGACAGCAAAGGCCCTGCCCTGCTGGTGTTTTCCATAAAGAAACCAGCTTTTCCATTCTGAAGGGCCTACTAGTAAGTATTTGGAGAGGCAGATCCAGATCCCGGGTTCTGTTTAAGCATCTACCTAACATTTTGATAAGATCCACTGTGGTTTTCAGAAATTAGGCTAGATTCAGAAGTTTGCAAAAGACCATCAAGCAAATGGTAACAACAAGGGTGAGAAAACCCATAACCCAAGGTTATATGACTTATATTTGGTAAAACTTCTCTGACAAGGAATCAGAAGATTTAGGTTTGCTATCTGGCTCTACTTAATACCTCTGTGTAAAATCTCTGGAAATCTTAAAAGTATTATGCACATGCTTATAATTGTTGATATTATTAACTGTTGCTGTGGAAGGCACTCTGTAAATTGAAAAATCATATGTAAACAGATGGTTAACAAAAACTCTAGGACTTCTAGGCTAGTGTTCTTTCACTATATCAAATTATCAGCCCCACAAAGAACCAGCACCCATAAAGCACTGAGTATATGACAGCTGATGGGATGTTGCCCACTACAGCTTACAAAACCATACACAGACCCAAGCCATAACTAGGATGGGTCAAACATCTAATCATGCTGCAGGTCTCCAGAGATCTAATATACAGAAGGGAGAATGCAGAGAAGACAAGAATCTACCTCTTAGCTGAGTAACCCATTATCCATGTACTCCTACAGCTCCTCAGAATGCTTACTTGTTATCAAATGCATTCTCTCTTTCAATTGGTTACTCAGCTTGTTTATTTAAGGAAATGGATATCTAAGATTCTGCCAAGAGAGACTGAATTAGGTTCTCTAGTTCTTCCAGTACTCAGCCCTCAAACAATTCCATCAATGAACTCAGCTCCTTGGCTTTCTTAGCTGTGCCAAGCATGAGTCCCGTGAAGCTGTGCCAATCTCAACTCGGTTTTTGTAGCCAGCACCACCATTCTCACACTGAAGGACTGTTTGCCTCTGCCAACATCATTCTACCCATGAATAAACAGCCTTTATCGCTAGCCAAAATGCTTGGGTTACCTTCAACTGTGACTCTGCAATTTGAATCTTTAGCTCAATTTGACATTTCTTAACCCAGTTTGGCTTCTCTTAGCCTTCAAATTAGTTTTTGATCTTTCAGTCCTCTCTCTTCCTAAGCATGGACTTTCTGGCAGAAGAAATGGTAATGAAAAAAAAGTCAAAAGAAAAACCAAAACCCTGTTCCATTCTATCCCAGGCCTATGCTAGGAGAAACAATAATAAATGTTAATTTACTCAGTAAATTGCAAACTTTAACAGATTATTAACATGACGAGGTTCTTTTTATTACACTAAATTGCAAATACCTCTCCCCCATGCATTCCCCACACACCTATCTCACTCAATTTCTCCAGAAGTGAATTCTCTTTTTGCTTTCAGGAATTTGCTCTCTTGTTCAGAAGCTGCTGTACTTCTCAGGAGATAACATTTTACAACCTTGACTTCATTAAGGGGAGAAGCTATTTTGACATTTTCATTGCCCCTTTACCTAATATTACCCAATATTAAAACTTTGAGCTTTAATTTCTAAACAGCCATATTATTTCTACAGTTTCCCACTCCCCAAAGAACAGAATGTTAGGATTCCCACCGATGAGTTTATCACAATGCATAGAAACTCATGACCTGTGTAGAAGGAATGGATGCATCGATCTATACCTTTCTAAAGAGACATTTAATTTACCCCCTCCCCCCCTTTTTTGGTGGTATTGGGGATTAAACTCAAGGCCTCCACACTGACCTTTATCCTCAGTCCTTTTTTTATTTTTTATTTTGAGGCAGGATCTCGCTAAGTTGCTAGGTTGTTCAGGCTGGGCTTCAAATTACAATTCTCCTGCCTCAGCCTCCCAGGATGTTAAGATTATAGGTATGTACCACCATGTCCACCTCCATATACTTAATTTCTTGCCCAACAAATCAGCAGTCCCTTTTAAGTCCCTACTGTATTAGATAGTAGAACTTTATGTACTATGTAAGCTTTACAATATATAAAGTTGTACTACCAACAGCCACCAGCCACATGTGGCTAAATTAAAATTTTAGTTTAATAACAAAATTTAAAATTAAGTTCCTCAACACCCATAAGTGGCTAGTGGCAACTATAATGGACAACACAAATATAAACATTTCTGTCATCATCAAGTTTATTGGACAACATTAATAAAGGCTCCTTATCATCTTATATCATCTAATTGTATGGTAACTAGAATAACCAGTGCTCCCTACAAATCCACCAAAACCTCTTGTCTGGGAAATTAATTTTACTCTTCTAGCATGAGAAGCAGAATTTAAAAGCACATTTCAGCTTTAACAGGCAGTAT